>NC_091125.1:138204120-138329120 GCF_040183065.1 Periplaneta americana
ATACTTTATTGCCAGGACAAAGATATATATTGAGTTTTTTTATATATGAAGAGTCCACTGCAAGAATGATGGATGCCACTTTCTTGTCGAAAATGAACCAAGACTGTCAATGCATAGCTTAAGACATATAGAATGTACATAGAGAGTTATATGGCATTAACACTGATAGTCATTGTCCAGTAATGATCGAAAAGTCACAGTTAAGCTTTGAGCGCTAAGCATTTCAAACTTTCAATTGCTTCTCCTGCAAAATCTATTCCAAATGACATCCATCATTCTTGCAGTGGACTCTTCATATAAGAACCTACAATATTCTAGGACATATGATTGTTATAAAGTATTAATGAGAAATTAACATGGTATACAATTTGATAGCCAAACTTTGAAAGTTTCAAGTTCAAAGATTCGGAAAATGTTTTATTTCTGTCAGTGGCCGCTGGTTGGCTGAGGCAAGTGAGGCCGGGCCTCATTCACTTTGCTTCCTTAAACTAAAAAATGTAGTGGTTTTTTTGTCGCATATAAAATGTTATATTAGTTATTTCAATGAAGCGTACAGAGTTGTAGAAGTAGAAAACTTTGTGATGTATATAGACCTGTCTTGCAGTAAAATTTGTTCCTGAGGCCAGGATCGCTCGTGCCGTGTCTGGCTTCAGCATTTCATATGTTTCTACGGGTTTTAAGGTTGCACTCGGATAAATGAAACTGAGGCACACTTCTTGTGGCCTAGAGGGTATTCTCCCACCCATCAGCCTTCACTTCTCCCATTCAGAACCCGGCCTTTTGTCAATGCCGGTCTCAAGTGTCGGTTGGGATGAGAATAACAGTGGTGAATCGTCGTGTTGTCCACTGTGGTTTTGTGTTTCGGGAAAATAGAAATCGAAAGAAATGCGAGCAATAATGATGATAATTGTAATAAATTCATTGTTAGAGTATCGTTATCGATTGGAAATAATATTGAAAAAAGGAAAGTTTCAAATTAAGACAGACCTACGCCATCACTGACAGTTTTTCAGAAAGATAATCTTAAAACGCTAGCTTTCAATGCATCCTGGTGTGAGTAACATAAATGGATCTTGGTAATGTGGGGCGAAATAAACTTTTCTGTTGGTCGTTCTTGTTGCTGTCAAAAAACAAAACAAAAACAGACAAAAAAGAGAGAACAGTGTGTCTATTGAAACTTCAGCGATCTGAAAAATATTTCCAGGGGAATTTCAACACATGATCTTCAGTTCAGCGTAATATTCGTTGCTTTATAAAAATTAAATAGTTAGCCTACTGAAATTAACTCACAGCATAGCAACTTATTTGAAGATTGACGTGTTATTATTTTTCAATAATGATAATAATAATAATAATAATAATAATAATAATAATAATAATAATAATATAGTAATAGTGTCAATCATAATAAAGTATCATCAATGATAAACATTTTGTACGGAAGGTTGCCTGCTTAAATTATTTACTACAGGCTTCACCCGGGATTCCGGTCACCAGCCGCTACTGATTTCTATTGTCATGGGAAACATTGTTGAAAAATAACAGCTACACAACTTAAAATGATTATTAACTTTACATTGGCAATATGATGATGATGATAATAATAATAATAATAATAATAATAATAATAATAATATAGTAATAGTGTCAATCATAATAAAGTATCATCAATAATAAACATTTTGTACGGAAGATAGCCTGCTTAAATTACTTACTACAGGCCTCACCCAGGATATCGGTCACCAGCCGCTACTGATTTCTGTTGTCATGGGAAACATTGTTGAAAAATGGCAGCTACACAACTTAAAATGATTATTAACTTTACATTGGCAATATAATAATAATAATAATAATAATAATAATAATAATAATAATAACAATAATGATGATTTATTTTAACTGGCAGAGTTAAGGCCATTCGGCCTTCTCTTCCACTCAACCAGTATGATAGAAAATTACTACATTGCTATGAATATAACATAATTAATACAATACAATACAAAGGAATACAATAATACAATACAATACAATACTATATAATACATAATTAATATAATACAATGACAATTATTTTTATCTTCATAACAACAATAAAATAATAATAATAATAACAATAATAATAATAATAATAATAATAATAATAATAATAATAATAATAATAATATAGTAATAGTGTCAATCATAATAAAGTATCATCAATAATAAACATTTTGTACGGAAGGTAGCCTGCTTAAATTACTTACTACAGGCCTCACCCAGGATTTAGGTCACCAGCCGCTACTGATTTCTGTTGTCATGGGAAACATTGTTGAAAAATAACAGCTACACAACTTAAAATGATTATTAACTTTACATTGGCAATATAATAATAATAATAATAATAATAATAATAATAATAATAATAATAATGATAATGATAATATAGTAATAATGTCAATCATAATAAAGTATCATCAATAATAAACATTTTGTACGGAAGGTAGCCTGCTTAAATTACTTACTACAGGCCTCACCCAGGATTTCGGTCACCAGCCGCTACTGATTTCTGTTGTCATGGGAAACATTGTTGAAAAATGACAGCTACACAACTTAAAATGATTATTAACTTTACATTGGCAATATAATAATAATAATAATAATAATAATAATAATAATAATAATAATAATAATAATTTATTTATTTATTTTATTTATTATTAATATTTGTGTGATGAACAACAGCCAGAGGCCAATTATAGTTCAGCACAATACATAAACAGAAGATACAAAGGTGCAAAACAAAAATAAATAATATCTTAAATAACAAAAACATACATGAATACAATTGAGTACAAACAGTAAAAACTAATAATCAAAACGAAACTAAACCTTAAAAGGATCTAAATTGTGCCAATGCAAATTGGCATATTTTATGCATCTACAGACTGGAGAAAGTGATTTTGAATTTCGGTTATAACAATTTTTTTGAAATCTTAAACCTTTTGTAGGAATACGAAGGCTGATATTGTTTATGATAGACTCACAATCAATATCACTCTTGATAACTTTGCAAAAAAAATTGATAATCAAGATTTAGACGTCTAGCATAAAGGCTACAACAGTTAAAATATTTACAGGTAATCTCATAGTTAAAGTCAGTGGAATTGGGTATATATCGAAAAGCACATAAGGAAATAAATTTTCTTTGAATATTTTCCAATTTAACCGAATCGGTTGAAGTAATGGAATTCAGGCTACAGATGCATATTCAAGTTTATTAATAATAATAATAAAAATAATGATTTATTTTAACTGGCAGAGTTAAGGCCATTCGGCCTTCTCTTCCACTCAACTAGTATCATAGAAAATTACTACATTGCTATGAATATAATATAATTAATACAATACAATACAAAGCAATACAGTACTACAATACAATACTATATAATACATAATTACTATAATACAATAACAATTATTTTTATCTTCATAACAACAATAAAACAATTATATAATAATAATAATAATAATAATAATAATAATAATAATAATAATAATAATAATAATAAAAATTGTCATACCTAAATTAAATTAAATTATTAAACTCGATCACAATTATAATTTCAATTTGACTGCGCCCGTAAGAAATCGTTTAGCCTTTTCTTGAAAGTGGTTATTGTCTGGCAGCCCCTAATCTTCTGAGGTAGAGAATTCCATTCACGAGGGACTGAGACAGAAAAAGAGGATGAATAGTGGCATGTTCTAGGGTCTCTGATCTCATTTTAAGAGATGACAGTGTTTGAGGGAGCTTTTTCTTTTATTGTCATCCGAGATTATTTTACGATACCTAGTTTATATTAGGCCCACACTGCAACTGCAAACATTTATTTAGCTTTCTGTCGAGTCCCGTAGAACACGTCATGTCATTCGCTGAACTGCATGTGTGGCGAAATCCGTCAAACACACCCAAATCATATAATATAAGCCCTGTGCTCCTTTTTATGTGTGTCGGAAATATCAGAATTCAGTTGTTTCGTATCAACATTCAGTTGTGCCAACTTTCACACAATAAAAGACGCCTTTAGTCTTGTGGATTAGCTTCCTAAAAACCGGGAGACAAGCTTCGTATTGTTTCTGGAAGAACAATGGGGCTCTTTGTTCCATTGTTAGACTCACACATGTATTGATGCTGTGGTTTTGTGTATTTCGGGCACGTTTCATACCGAAGCCGCCCGCATGCTAACCAACGCTCTGTTTGTCTGTACGAGGCAAGAAGACATCAGATTTCCTCTGCGGTCGGGAACTTTTGATAAGTCTAGAGCTGAATGTACTTTTAATTTGCAACCAAATTTCTACATCGTTCTTAAAGACAAATTTACAACAAGATATATATAGTAATGGAAATTACGGGAAAACGGCTGAACGGATTTTAATGACTAACCCTTCATTTTGAAGCTTGGCATCCAGGGATTTTCAGAAAGCGTTAGTTTTGCTACATAATTTTCCTATTTTCCAAAATCCATCTTTCGTCAGTTTTGATCACTAACTGCATTTCAGTAAAAAACAAAACACACACTACAATAAACAATAGACTATTACACGAAGGCCTTGATCTGCAGGATTGCTGACATATTTAGAGCTCAAATTCAATTGGTTATTAAAAACTTCAAGACTTACTAAAATAATTTACAGGTCTGATTCTGCGGTGTATAATTTTCTGAGTACAGCTGTGTATTGGATATTAAAATCTACAAAACCTGAGGTGGTTTGATGACATTATTACCATTAGAAATGAAATAATATTATAGTTAATGTCATGATGTGACTATTTTTCATTAATTATACATATTAATGCTATATTGATGATATGTAAGTGAAACGTTTTGAGGTTATGTAAGTAGATGTAGAGAAGATCTTAAATTAGATCTTCATTTCTATAATTTACTGAGTGCGGATATAAGTGAGGTTAGGTCTTTTTGATATACTTAATGGCGGTGTGGTGTAGATATTTACATGCGCCATTCTCTTCAGTATCGGTTCGAGAGAGCGCAAAAATTACAGGCAGTGAGCAGGATGGAATGATTTTACCCTCTACATTTCAAGCTCTACATGCAGCAGCTATACCAAGATGCTATGTATATTGTTCGAAAACATAGCAAACCTGACATTTTTTAACTTTCACCTACAATCCACACTGATCTGAAATAGCTATTGCTTTACTCCCACATGAAAAACCCACTGATCGTTCTGACATTGTTACTTGCGTTTCCGAGTTGAAACTCAAAAACTGAAGTGGATAGGTTCAAAAAAAGTATCTGGCATAAAAAAACCATTCAGAGTGAGTATGTTTCATTAATACGGAAGAAAATAACTTTCAAAATGTCTGGTATTCTTCGTTGAAAATAAATCTAAAAAAAAAAAGAAAATTAACTTGTAATGAACTTAGTTTGCAGCATTTGCTGCACAAGCCACTAGTACATTCTATAAAATTAATGATGCATTATGGAATAAAATATTAAAGTATGAAATAATGTATAAAGAAGAAATCAAAAGCAGAAGGAAAAGTAGGAAAAAACGTAGACAGAAAAATAATGAGAAGTAAATAGGACATTATAAGAGATGAAAAATAAAATAAAATTAATGGAAAAGAGGAAAATTAAAGCACGGAGGTAGCCTATGTAAATTAATCTCCTGTTTTATTCCATGTTTAGGTGATATCACCTGTTCCGGACTCATTATCTTGTCCCTTTAGATCTGTAAAGTATTACTATATTTGCTTAGGAAGTAATTCCATTCACATTTTAAGATCTTTCGAATTCGTCCTAATTCTTCTATCTTACCGTTAACAAAAAATATAAACAATTATAATCGTATTGTATAATTTATAGTTGTATCTCTTCTTGTGCATCCTTATACAGGGTGATTCATTATTACGTGTAAATACTTTGTGTGTGTATTGTAGAGGTGAAGATAAGACTAAAACGTTCTATACAACTTTTTCTCAAAACCTTTAATTCCAGAGTTCCAATAGATGGAACGTATGTCATAGTAACTGCATAGGCATTACTGTTCTCCCACACATTTGGTGTGGTATAGTGGGGAATCAGTTACTCGAACCTCGAGTTCGCCTCTGCGGTTGACTGGGGAAATCTACCGCGCATTCTTGGAATGCGAATTGCATGGTCTGCTACATGATATCCCTTTTCCAACGCGAGTGAACTTATGCTTTATGCACAATGGTGCTCCTGCGCACTACTGCCGCAACATAAGGATGTATCTCAATGCTGCGTATCCAGGTCAATGGATAGGTCACGTAGGGCCAACTCCTTGGCCAGCCAGATCACCGGACATGAACCCTCTGGACTTCAAGTTGAGGGACAGCACTTTGAACATGCATTACACTAAGAATTGTGCAAATATGTAAAGTCTAGAAGAAATTGCTTTACATTCTTTACTGTGTTTGATTTTAGTTCACAAAACGTGCATAAATGGACTGCCGAGGATATGGATTTAGTGATTTTGGTTACTTTTGTATTGAAGTCCAAATGCACTGTACGAAAGTAATAATTAGTTTACATTTGGCGTGTTATCCTTTCTTTGTTTGGGAGCGCAAGTTCCACGAAAAATGGCGTTAACTCTGGAATTAAAGGTTTTAAGAAAAAGTTGTAGGCCTATAGAACGTTTTAGTCTTATATATTATTATAATATATACTATTATATTAAATCCCGACGCCGGAGAGAATTTTTCTCCGTTCCATTACTCTTTCATCGTTTTATCTTAGTTTCACCTCTACATTACACACACAAAGTATTTACACGTAATAATGAATCACCCTGTATAAAGGGTGGAAGTGAAATAACCTTCCAGATTTTCAGAGCGAATAGCTCATGTTATATGTAACAAAAAAGTGTTAGTGCAAAGTTAATAGTTTTTTTTTTTCAGAAAAAAAGTTTCCCCAAATGTTTAACACCTTCTTATCGGTAACTATTGCGAGTAGGATCGTGATTTTCGTCCAAATCGATAGAAAATCTACGAAAGAATAATTTATTCCTCTGGCGTCTTTCAATAGCATGGACTGTTTTCGTGTAAATTTAATTTAAAGATCACTCATTTCATGCCAATGAACGATGCGAACAGATTGTAACGTTGTAGTCAGAGAGGGAAAGGTTCACCTACGGACAAGGACCTGAGTTCGTTGACCTCTTACATCTTTATTACGAGAAGAGAGAGCAGTGTGTTAGCGGCGATGTTGCCGACTGCTAAATCTTCCAACTCATAATTTAGTAATTAACCGTGCATTTAATCACAAAACATATGTAGGTTTCTATCCATTTAAGTGTCCATTTCATTCTGCAGAGTTATTTCACTTCCATCCTGTATATCTCAGAAATACAATTTCTGTAGCTTATGAGACTTAAGGTACGGTCACACGTCGCTACTTTTGCTGCGCAGCTTTTGTACTGCAGCTGCAAAAGTTGCGTGTCGTGTTCACACGTAAGCCAAAAGTAGCGCGCTGCACGCTACTTTTCGTGCTGCGCAACCCGAGTGCTGCAAAAGTTGCAACTGGAGGTTGCGAGTCTGTTCACACGCAAGGCGCTACTTTTGCAGCCGCAGTCATGCTGCAGGTTTCCATCTCCGTGTTGACTTCTCAATATAGATTTTGTGGTTATGTTCGCATTATTAAGAAATTCATGCGAAAGCTTACTTATCTATTATTTGCTTTTCTGTCCTAACTAGTATTCAGAAATTGGCATTTTTTTACTATAAAGCTTTTAAAAACGCCTATATACTTAAATGATAACCAACAGCATATTCACGTAATCAATGTTGGCAACCCTCCTGTTTGAAACTACACTACGGAAAATTAAAAAAAAAAATGAATTATATCGTCAGCAAATATGCTCAGACTGTGTTGTGCATTTAATAACTGTTACAAATAATTTATTTTCATCACATCTAACATTAAAATATATTCAAACAATAAAAGTATCATTGGCACATTTGGGTGGCAACACTGGTTGCAACCGCAGCAAAAGTTTCAACAAAACCGATATCAAAAATGCTGCGGCTGCAACCCTGAGAACCCTGTTCACACGTCGCTACTTTTAAGCTGCGCGCAGCATGGAAAAGTAGCGGGCAGCAGGTTCGGCAGCCGCTACTTTTCGGGTTGCACCGTTGTTCACACGTCGCAGTACGAGAGTTGCGCAGATTTTTGTACTGCAACGCTGCAAAAGTAACGACGTGTGACCGTAGCTTTAGGTATTTTTCTTTAACAGTTTTGTTTCAAATCTGTAGTAGGATTGTTACAAATCATACGACTTTAGGAACTTGATTATTTACAGTTTAATTCTGCATCTTAATGTACAGTCTTGAGGAATTTACAAGAGTGGCGTGATTTGTAACAATTCTTGTGATACATGCGTAAGAAAATGTAATTTTGTAATTAAAAATCGAAAAAAATTCTGTACGAAGCAACTATGGAATTCACAACACATTTTTAGCTTCAGAATATTAGATCATTAAAAAATGATACTCCTGAATAGTTTATTCTTTATCTGTAATATTCTTTTACCCTTAAAACTCAAGAATAATGGTATTTTACAAACAAATTCAAATTAGTGTAACTCTGAAAATATTGAGAATAGGACAAATGTTTATATGACATTTTTTTTGCTCAGAATGTCTTCGGAAATAAGCTCTGTAAGGGATGGTAAATCCTCAAGAATCACTCTGTATAAATGGAAATACCATAGGTACGATGAATTCGCAAGCAGACAGGCAAGCAGGCAGTCATGCAAGCAAAACAGATATATTATAGAATAGACAGACAGACTGGATTAGATAAAATTGGATTAGCCTATATTAGATTAGATAAAATTAGATTACATTATATTATATGGATGGATGGACGAATGGACAGACGGACCAACGGGCGGTAGGCAGGCATAATGTGGGATGTGTATTGGATAAATCGCAATATAGCGAACGCCAGTAGGGGAAGTTATCCCCACCCACATGAAATGTGCATTCGACACAATACTCGCCTATCACGTAGCGTGTCTGGTGAGCTAGTAGGGGAATAGTGGAAGGGGTCGCGGGCGGAGCTTCTACGTTCGCTATATTGCGATTTTCCCTGTGTATTCTTACCAAGAGGAAAAAGCAAAGTGCGTCTGTGGTTTAGGGAATAGTTGAGATTGGGATACATTTGCCATCCTCATTCTGAGTATAAGTGAGTGAGTTGCTGATCAGGTTTCGAATTTTAATTATTTAGGCTTCAATATATCGCTTGACTTCAGTGAACATATAAACATTAAACTAAATAAATTTGGAATAATATATGGGAATGTTAGACATTCTTTAAAACAAAAACACAAAGAAGTAAACTAATGAAATTCTTAGGAACTCTGATGGTGATGTATAGCTACGAGAACTGAACAATAAAGAAAAAAGATGAAAGAATAACAGGGTAAAATAATAGTACTAAATTACAAACCACAAAATATTGAACGACCTAGAACAAGGACACAAGATATATTCCCCTGAAAACGGAACAGACCAAACGCCTAATTCGTAAACTGGCCGATGATGATGATGATGGCAGCATCCATCGCGTTGGATGACGGGCTTGCCAGGAACTGAGTCCAGCCCCGTCAACCAATCCCGGAATTTCGGGTTGTGTAGAAACGAAGGATAGGGTTCTTGTAGTTCACCACGAGACAGGATATTATGGTGATTTTGACACAAGTTGAACTGGAGACGGGACCTTAGCAGGAGCCTTGCAGAAGCAATATTCGTTACAGAAAGTGCGAACGTTATTCAAGTTCTGGCACAACGGATATTTTACGCTATATTGTAGACTATTTTTATTGTCTTTAAGTTTATACTGACAGTCTGACAGTTTCGTTCTTGTAAGGAACTATCTTTATTACAGTATTTATTCATGAACAAACTTTCAAGTGGGAAGTCGATCTGATGATGTAGAAGTTCTTTCCAATATAGGTCACGCTCTGAACTCCCAACTAAGACTGCACATACAAGCAAATGGTTTTGTGCAATGTGGTTCGCTGTCGATGCCAATTAGCTGCACATGTTTGCCCAGGTAATCGTGTTCAAGACTCAGCTGGTAGTTACAACTGCATTTCTCCCTGGCATATTTGGAAGATTCGCAGCGACTTTGGTCCATGTTTATCGGTAAATGTACGTATGGGTCACATATATATATATATCAGTCTCGGACATTTGGGTCACGTTTTTTTCGCTCAGAGTTGTATTTCGGTCACTGGATATTGGTCGGAATTTTTAGGTCACTCACCACATTTGGGTCACGATTCTTCGGTCAATCATTAGGGTCACTGAAATCGGTAAATCATTTTTTCGGTAAGAATGAAAGAAAACAAAACTTCTTTTACTGCATTTTATTTTCGTGGTATGAATAGCATACATAGAATTTTTGTGGGATAAGCACAAGTTATTCGCGATCATCTTCACTATCAGTTTCTTCAGTGTTCACCCCCGAAGGAAGACTGTGTTTTTCTGTTCCATCAATGAATATTTCTATGCTGTGAAGACTCATAGCAGTTGCACATATTGCTGTACAAGTTTCCCTGTCCCCACAACGCCAGTAAGGACGGGTTTTCTGTTTGTTACACGTGACAAATTGGTAACAGAATTCATTTAATACAAACATTGGTTTGTTCTTCGTGGACTGAATTATTCGTGCAATTTTCACTATGATAATTTTATTGTAACTCAGGATTCTGTAAAAGTAGTGACGGAATGATAATTAAAGTGATTTTAAACAGAATACGAATGATGCACACTGCTAGGATACAGACAGTAAAACAGAATAATGGACACTGCTAATATACAGCCAACAGAATCGGGGGTGCTATGCATAGACATTTCCCTAGCCCGCGCTACGAGCGTGCTAAACTAGCCCCGGCTATCGAGTGATTACTTGTACAGGATTCATATCATATCGCTAACACTGGTTTATGAATACGAAAAACGTTAGTTCGCTGATTATCCACCGGAAGCCCGCGCTAAGAATGTCTATGAATATGGGCCTAGATGACCATTATGTTCGTGATACCAGCGTATAGGTAATTAAGTATGGATACTTCGCGTCGGTACCTTTGATGTAGCCGGATTGATTTCAATGACCTTCAAGCCAGCTAGAGCGTGAGATTCTGCTTTCTCCCTAGAGTTGGCGCTGACATCACACCAGCTAGCAGTCGACACAGCGGAAATATAACATATATAATAAAATTAATACATCTAGGTACATTATGTACTCAAATAAAATAAATTGGATCCATAAAATAATAAATCCATCATTAACTGTAATGTCTAGACTCTAGAGTTCCTTTATAATGAGAGTTGAGACGTTGACCCCAACAACAATTAAAATATGTAATGATTTAATAGCGCTGAAAATGGAAAAACAAAACTCTTATGAGGAGTATATTATATTATATACAAGTATTAAACGAATTCGATACTTAACTTTATAATGTATTATATTATTTTATAATATAATTTATTATATCTGAAATATATAAACAAAATATATTATTACAACTAGTTTGCCACTGAGAAATAAGGAAAAGCTGTTAACTTGAATTTATTTGAAGCAAAGCGTTACTGGATTATGCAATAAGGTAGGCGATGTTTGAATCCTGTGTCTCAACTCTATACTCAATTATTATCTTAGCGTGTGCTCGATTACACTAACCTCTAGCGCTTGAAAGTGGAACTAAACACCGGCGCACAGAGAAACAAAACACGGGAAAATTCGCTCAGTGTCCATTCTTTATAATCCCTATTCGCTGGTGATACCGAAACGTCGCATTACTCTAGTATCGTTGTACCGTAATGCCGTATTGACCGAAATGTCTTATTGGCCGAAATGTCATATGACCGAAAAGATTCATGACCTAAAAGGAGAGGAGAGGCCAAAACCAACTGAAATGGTTTGGAATGCTGGACCAAATTTTATACTGACCATATATAAAGAATGGGTTCAAGCTTTGTGGAATAGAAGAAACATTTTTCGCTACAAATAGGAACCTCAATTAGGTCCTCCACTATCACAACAAATGGAAAAATATAATCAGTGCTACGGAAATAATGATCGCATCTGGGATGAGATTTTCCTATAATATGAAATTATAATGTATACGTAATTTTTAAGTTTTTACTTAATACATTTTTAAGTGGAACTTTTTCTACGCACTAATCGAGAAAAACTCGAACAAAAATTTCACTGCCTCTGACGGGAGTTCCTACGATTCCACCTGCAATGCATTCGTTATTTAAAGAACTTCCTTTGTTCATTCAATATGCTTTTGCTACAACATTGATCAAATGGAATGCGCAACTTATACCTATTATGTTGGCGGACTCATCTTCATTTGTTTTTATATTTTAAAAGGTTACTTTCATCGCAGCGTTTCCCGAAACTATAGCATTGCTAAAATGGAATGCGCAACCTATGCTTTTTTTGTTAGCAGATCCATTCTCATCTGTTTTTATATTTTAAGAGGTTAGTTCCACCGCAGCATTTTTTAAACAAGCCATCCAGCCATCCGAGATGTCGTCTCTTTATATAGACAATACACACAATGCGATGATGTATTAATAAATAAACGAATAATGTATTTTAATGCTTATTTATTCAGTAATTTTTACATATTTACAAAAGGGGAACCGTGTTGCTGTAGATCTGTCATTTCTACATCAGATAAAAGTTGTGTAGTCAAGATGTATAAAACATTAATAGTTACTTATTTTGTAAGTGGCAAAAAATGACCGTTTTTTGGGAGTGAGCTGTACATAACAGTGAAGGGATAATACAGGTTGAAAAGGTGTCAAGGTTAGAGCATTAATATACAGCTGACTACCTTATATAGTGCAATTCACTTTAGATCGTGGCAATACAGTAGGGGATTTCGGTGATTAAAATGGTTTAATTTCGGTGAATATTTCCTAAAGAAAACAAGTAATTTCGCGCATATTTCGCACCATAAAGAAACTTAAAAATAATTAAAATAATATTTTTAAAATTATTATTGAAACAATCTCTTTGAAACTTACAGAAAATTTCTACGCATTAGAACAGCAAGTTTGTGTCATAACTTGTCATGAACACATAATGGACTTTAAGCCACGCGTAATATACAACTTTTTATGTTTTCCTTGTAATTATTATAATTATTTTTCTTCTTATATAATATTAGTTGACCGTAATAAATTATCTAAACCCCTAGCATGAATAATTCCTTTGTTGCTAAGTTATCTATTGGATATAAATGAAATGTTTGTTTCTAATCATTAAATTCTTTACAGGATGAAATAATGGTATTTAAGATACTATTATTTCAGTTGCTAACAGTTTGATAAACAATTCACAGTATGTAAGTTACTCAGTTGTCAGGCCAAGAAAGATCAAAATGGCTGCCGACATCTGATTGTTGTTAGACAAGCCGGCCACGTCCAGGGCCTTCTGCACTTCTCACTTTTGCCAACTTTTGAGAACACGGTATAATTTGTGATGACAACGCTCCACGCGGATGAAAATTGAGTTGACTTGTTTGGCCGCTTTTCTTAGCCGCGATTCTTTTTGTATTCTGTACAACGACTGTTACGGTCCCACCTGAAGTTATTGAATTTCTTAAAGTTTCAAGTTTCTTTTCCTTTCATCCTTTGTTATTTATTATTACAATTTGCTATTTTATTGTATAACAATTTCGCGGCGTCTTAGCTAGTGATGCGTCAGCATTTTTAATTTGATTAAGGAATCGGGATATATGGGTAATCCAGCTTTTTATTTCACTGTTGTAGGAAAATGTTAAAGGAATCATAAGATGTATATTGCTTGGCATATGATTAATTTCTCATATGCGCGCCATCTAAGGACGAAATAAAATTGAAACTGAAAATTAACGAAGATTTAACACACTAAAATAATTAAGACTGTTGTTTTCGATTGCTGGTAAAATTCATGTTCTGGGAATAATAAGTTAATTAAGTGGTAAAATATCGCTGCAATCGAAAAGTATTGGGAATAAATTTGAATAAGGAACAAAAAAATGTTTCCTTCCCAGACAGGATTCGAACCACGAAAGCCTTGGTTACCAGTCTATCGTGCTATGAGTGACCAAGGCTCTGAAATCAGCTACAAGAGCAGATCCGGTTTTTTTTGCCACTACTGTACTTCACAAACGTGTATTGTACAGTATTTTGTGGACGATAGTATATTTTGAAAATAATATTTTAAAAAATCTTAATATACAGTACGTACATTACACTATGAACAGCTGACTGAAGGTTAGCAGTCTGTCCAACGTACAAACTTCATCTACTTGAATGTGAAGGAGTAAACATGATTCAGGTATTGTAATATTTCGTGTTCAATTGGAATATATATTTTTTTGTGAAGTGAAGTTTAAATTGTTTAAATAAAGTGCATGAGCGAAATAGTAAGAAATACTGCCCGTGTTGCTCTATCGGAAATGGATCTACGGTACACTAGAACATCGTTTCCCAATCTGTGGTTCGCGAACCTCCAGCGGGTTCGCAAAATATTTCAAGGGGTTCGCCAAAGCTTTTCCGTAATGGTGGTTTTCGAGATTAGGCCTATTATTGTTTCCTTCATTTCTGCGGCATTGTCATAATGATAATAATAATAATAATAATAATAATAATAATAATAATAATAATAATAATAATAATAATAATAATAATCTTCTTCTTCCTCTGCCTGACAAGTGTTAGGCCACAAGGCCTGTTACGATCTCACATAAAATTTTCACGCCATCTCTTAGCAGGACGATCCACAGATCTTTGGCCATGTGATACATAATCATAAATTGCCTTTCGGAGTCTACTATTACTCATTCTTTCCAAATGATGTTTCCAATTACACTGATATTGGACAATGTAACCTAAAACTGGTTAAGTTTTTAATTCCTTTAAAATTTCACAATTTCTTTTCAGATCCCATTTAGTATAGCCCGCTGTTCTTCGCATGAATCCCATTTCACAAGCAGTTATTCTGTTTTCATCTGCTTTCCTCAGTGTCCATGCTTCGCTGCCATAGCTTAACATCGGTCGTGCCAAATATTTCATATAATAATAATAATAATAATAATAATAATAATAATAATAATAATAATATTATTATTATTATTATTATTATTATTATTATACTTACTTAGTTACTGGCTTTTAAGGAACCCGGAGGTCCATTGCCGCCCTCACATAAGCCCGCCATTGGTCCCTATCCTGAGCAAGATTAATCCATTCTCTATCATCATATCCCACCTCCCTCAAATCCATTTTAATATTATCTTCCCATCTACGTCTCGGCCTCCCTAAAGGTCTTTTTCCCTCCGGCCTCCCAACTAACGCTCTATATGCATTTCTGGATTTGCTCATACGTGCTACATGCCCTGCCCATCTCAAACGTCTGGATTTAATGTTCCTAATTATGTCAGGTGAAGAATACAATGCGTGCAGTTCTGTGTTGTGTAACTTGCTCCATTCTCCTGTAACTTCATTCCTCTTAGCCCCAAATATTTTCCTAAGCACCTCATTCTCAAACACCCTTAATCTCTGTTCCTCTCTCAAAGTAAGAGTCCAAGTTTCACAACCATACAGAACAACCGGTAATATAACTGTTTTATAAATTCTAACTTTCAGATTTTTCGACAGCAGACTGGATGATAAAAGTTTCTCAACCGAATAATAACTATTATTATTATTATTATTATTATTATTATTATTATTATTATTATTATTTTAAAATTAAATTAACCCTATAATGCCCCTTGTTACATATGTGTAACATCGGGAATTCATCACATTATTTCCACAATAAACTTCAAAGCTCTGTGTCATGGAAAGCAGGCGCAACCTTCTCACTGAATTCCAAGGAAGAGGTGAGTAATAATTACAATGAAAACTTGTATTTATTATTGCAACTATGCCTACACGTTGTGTAACTTTTAAGCCGTAACTAGAGTAACTATAGGTTGGTTCACCCAACTCAGATCGTTGTGGAAGGGGTTCGCGAGTCAAAAAATGTTGGGGAACCGCTGCACTGGAATAACAACTAATGAAGGAATTGTGGAATTTCGGAAGGGAAAATGGGGGTGACCCACAAAATTCGTCCCACACAAGATCTTTATCCATAATAAATTCCACTTCATGTTGACGGGAAATGAAGCCGAGTCCCTGGCGTGAAAAACCGGTAGCGTACTGACAATGGAACGTTCATGCCAGAAGGGGCGAGGCACTGGAACACTTAAATAAAATCTGGCCCAGAAGCACATTTTCCATTACGCAAGTGATCATAGGGTATGTGTAAGTTCCACTGCACTATTTATTTATTACACGGTCCGATGGGCAGTGCGAACAGCTGGGCACCGCTATAACGTATTAATCATGGCTGGTGTGTACAAGACATCGTAGCACTCGCTTTTGACGTGTAACCGCCCCCGCGTCATTGTTGGGCGCTCCGCCCGCCCTCCTCTGGCAAGGCGCCTGCCGCCGTGACGTCGGCCTCGGCATTGCGACGCTGTATTGTTGGGCATGCGTCAATACGCCACCCGCACAACATCAACTTGTGCTACGTGAGGCCGAGGGATCGATTCCGGGCCACTGTCTTAACTCAGTGCGGCACCGAGAATGCTCTCGGCGTCCTATTTTTATTTCAAACATCAGACATCTGAGAAGTCACAAATCGACACGGAATCACGGGGACAAAATGCATGTCTTTCCATGACCTTTCATGTCGATAGTGTGACTCAAACTAGGGACCATAATATAGCATGATTGCGTGGAAAGCTCATTTATGTCATGCATATAGGCTCATTGCGCTTTGTAATAATAGAATATCACATATGAACATTGATGTATGTGGAAACTTCAGACATCCAGAATTAAGTTTCCGTAACAATTTCAGTTTGCGGTAAACCTATTTACTTATGGCTTTTAAGGAACCCAGACATTTGAAGAGTCCACTGCAATAATGGTGGATGTCATTTGGAATACATTTTGCAGGAGAAGCAATTGAAAGTTTGAAATGCTTAGCGCTTAAAGCTTAACTGTGATTTTCCGATCATTACTGGACACAGTGTTAATGCCATGTAACTCTCTATGTACAGCTGTCAAAAGAAAAAGTGGCCGCTCTCCTGAAATTAAGTTCCCTTCGGGTATCTTCGCTATAATTCGGAGACAGGCGATGTTACATGTTGTTGGACCACATTGCCTTATATCTACAGTTATAATTGAAGTATTCTCTCTGTGATTCGATAGCGTAATGGTAGCGTTCAGGCCTCTTATTCATGAGGTCCTGCGTTCGACTACAACCTCGTGCTTTTTATGTTCTTTTTCGTTATGTTTTTGAGAGAGACAAACTATACATAATGGCTCCTTTCTCTTTTACGATTATTTTAGTAATTAACATCAGGTTCATTAATATATTATGCCATGACTTTATCATTATGATATTGTGGCTGCAAATGGAAAGAAAAAAGATTTTATTCTCAATAAAATATCTTTCGTGGCATAAACATAACAAATTTACTGGCGTCGGCCTTAAAACATTCAAACAATTAAGCGTTCAAAAAACAAAACAAAAAGCCACAATTCAATATTTAGTCTATCTTCCTCTTATCTCGATCATCTTGCAGTCGAGTGGGCATGGAATTGACTAGTCTTTGCAAATAGCGACTGTTCTTAGACACGATATTCCAGGCATTCTGAACATACACACATAAATGTTCTGTCCATGGGCAGGTCTTTCATTGCAAACCCAGCAATCTCCAATCTTTCCTATTTTCTGCCTTCCTCTTAGTCTCCGCATATGATCCACGTATCCTAATGTCGTCTATTATTCTTTTCAACCAGAGACCCAACCAATTCCTTTTTCTCTTTCTAATTAGTTTCAGCATCATTCTTTCTTCACTCACCTTTTCAAACACAATTTTATTTCTTATTCTGTCTGTCCACTTTACACGCACCGTTTTTCTCCACATCCACATTTCAAATGCTTCAATTCGTTTCTCTTCATTTCGTCGTAATGTCCATGTTCTTTCCCCATACAATGCCACACTCCACACAAAGCACTTCACTAGTCTCTTCCTTAGTTGTTTTTCCAGAGGTCCGCAGAAGATCCTTCTTCTTCTATTAAAAGCTTCCTTTGTTCATGTTTGCAGTTTTCTTGGGAAGGATAGGCCTAAATGCGGTAACATCCCGTTGCTTTCCGCACACCACTATCTCTTTCGCATCTTATTAAATTCCAGGGGACCCAAGCGTGGAGATGAGGAGAGTGGATTTGACTAATTGGGCCCTCCGGACTTCACCGAAAGTCACGGCAAGGGTTAAATATTAATTCTATCAGGATGTTTGACCCGGTCAGAGACCGGGAAATCTCAATTAGCCTTTGCCCCCCACATCCTGGACTAGCTTCTACGAATCATCAGAAAATCTTAGAGTGTGATTGGGCCAATTTTTCCGAAAATGTTTCCACACTTTTGCTCTCGTAGCTCAGCGGACGAACGTCGAAATTTAGATGTCAACGTGTCAGGTTCAATTCCTCGTCACTCCTTTTCATTTTATTGTGGTTCAAGATAGTATAATGTAATAATACAAAAAGAAAAACTAATACCAGTATTATGCAACTGGATTTTTCCAAACCTAATATTAAATTTATGTTATTTATATGGCTAAAGAACGATTACAATATAAATAACTTGAATATTATTTATACAGTATCACTAAAGAACGATAACAGAATATAAATGATAAATATCGGTTTGTTTAATTAATATATTGCGAAAGAACAATAACAATATAAATAACTTGAATATTGTTTTATAATGCTAATGAAGGAAAACAGAATATAAATGATAACTTGAATATTATTTAAATCGCTAAAGAACGATAACAATATAAAAAACGTGAATATTATTCATATCGGAATTTCACAGATTTATTACAGATGTATGTAAGAAATTGTAGAAGAATAGTAATTAGTAACAGTGTCCTATTTATTCTTCTTGGAGCCAAATTTGTAACTTTTAAAATTTTGGTTACTATGTTGAAGTGTATGTGTTGTAACGGATGCTTGATTTGTTATGTATGTGAGTCAGTTATGGGATGCTTGATGTCGTCGCAATGTCGTAATTATAGTTTGATTGTGTTTGTGTGACTATTGTGTATTAATTTATGATGTATGGTATGGAAAGCTGCATATTTGTGTTATAGAAGTGTTACGTATGTGTGTTGTTAATGTTTTTGTATGTTTCAAATTGATACCTGATATTTGTTTTGCAATCGCAATGCCTAATTTACGGATTGTTTATGTTTTGTTTACATCGCGTAAGCTAATTTACTCTTCTTTTCCATTTCTCTTTATGCTTATCTTTTTTGTGTATAAAACTATAGCCCTAACATACATATGTAAAATAGGGCTAACCCCCATTGGAGATACAATAATTATTATTCATATCGTTATAATACGATAACAGAATACAAATGATGACCTGAATTTTATTCATATCTCTAAAGAACGATAACAAAATATAAATAACGTGATATCCATAAAGAACGATAACTGGATATAAATGATAATTTGAATATCATTTACATCGCTAAAGGACGATTAAAAAATAAAATGAAAACTTGAAGAAGGCCCGAACCCACAACCTTTGAATCATTAAACAAGCACTCTACCGCTGGTCTACGAGGCGCAGATATGGAACACTTTCATAGTTCCGGAACTGCTTGTACAAGCACATGCATCGTGTAACATCGCCGCGACCCGAAGTGGACTTTGAAAATATTCGCTGTTCACGAGTGCGGCCACTTTTTTTTTTGACAGCTGTACATTCTATATGTCTTAAGCTATGCACTGACAGTCTTGGTTCATTTTCGACAAGAAAGTGACATCCATCATTGTTGCAGTGGACTCTTCATTTAGCCTATTGCTGCCCTCACATAAGCTCGCTATCGGTCCCTATACGATTAGGGAAAACACGGAAATTTTATTTAAAGCGTCGACCTGGTTGGCGAGTTGGTATAGCGCTGGCCTTCTATGGCCAAGGTTGCGGGTTCGATCCCGAGCCAGGTCGATGGCATTTAAATGTGCTTAAATGCGACAGGCTCATGTCAGTAGATATACTGGCATGTAAAAGAACTCTTCCGGGACAAAATTCCGGCACATCCAGCGACGCTGATATAACCTATGCAGTTGCGAGCGTCGTTAAATAAAACATAGCATTTATAACATTTTATTTAAAGCAAGTAAAGTAAATCCTGAAAGGACAACATATATTATTATGTCTCGTGACCAGAATATTGTACGAAATGGAAATATAAAAATTGGAGATTCATCGTTCGAAGAGGTGGAAAAATTCAAAGATCTTGGAGCAACAGTAACAAATATAAATAACACTCGGGAGGAAATTAAACGCAGAATAAATATGGGAAATGTCTGTTATTATTCGGTTGAGAAGCTTTTGTCACCTAGTCTGTTGTCAAAGAAATCTGAAAGTTAGAATTTATAAAACAGTTATATTACGGGTTGTTCTGTATGGTTGTGAAACTTGGACTATCACTTTGAGAGAGGAACAGAGATTAAGGATGTTTAAGAATAAGCTTCTTAGGAAAATATTTGGGACTAAGAGGAATGAAGTTACAGGAGAATGGAGAAAGTTGCACAACGCAGAACTACACGCATTATATTTTTCACCTGATATAATTAGGAACATTAAATCCAGACGTTTGAGATGGGCAGGACATGTAGCATGTATGGGCGAATTCAGAAATGCATAGGCTATAGAGTGTTAGTTGGGAGGCCGGAGGGAAAAAGACTTTGGGAAGACCGAGACGTAGATGGGAGGACAATATTGAAATTGATTTGAGGGAGGTGGGATTTGACGATAGAGACTAGATTAATCTTACACAGGATAGGGACCGATGGCGGGCGTATGTGAAGACGGCAATGAAACTGCCGATTCCTTAATAGCCGTAAGTAAGTAAGTAAGTAAGTAAGTAAGTAAGTAAGTAAGTAAGTAAGTAAGTAAGTAAGTAAGTAAGTAAGTAAGTAAGTAAGTAAGTATGTATGTATGTATGTATGTATGTATGTATGTATGTATGCATACATGCAAGTTTCTTGGGAATATCAAATTCAATAAGAATATCAAGTAAACCTAACTTATAAGTACTTCTATTAAACCAACTATTATCAATAAAGCCCGGATTTCTATACAAAATGCATATTCTTTTCCACACTTTTAAAGGTAAGCAGAAAAGTAATACTTCGTAAGACACACCTAGATAAGCAGTTTTAACTATGTTTGTTAGTGCTTGTAAATGCTTATTTCGCAGGAAAACGTTTTCGCTTGCTTATTTTACGATCTTTAATTAAAACAGCATATTTTACCAAAAAACTGTAATTTCAAACGTGCATATTTCACTCATTTATCACTGATTTTCTGTTTTTATTGGCTAATAAAAATTAACCAGTCGAATGCGTAAGAAAACAATGCTAGGGTATGACCACAGTCTACTATATACAGTCACGAAGCTTGAGTTTTGAGGGTGCTAGAAACAATAGACTGTGACGGTACTATTTTGCATTGCCTGTAATGAGGCGATATTAGCGATCCTAGTGGTGAGCAACTCTCTAATGTTTGCATATTTACTACGTATTGAGCTTCGCGACTGTATATACTAGACTGTGGTGTGACCCAGGAATCTAGCGACTTTTGTCTTGTTCTTTGGCTACATTTCGTATATTTCATTTGTCAGCTCTGCGTGAATGTCGTCAGTGTGGTGACGATGTTTCGGTTGACAACAAATTCTGTGAGATATTTGGCTCCTAAAGAGTTTGTTAGGACGGTTTTTACAAAACGTTTGTTTCCTCTCACTTTTCTAGGCTGCTCTACTACCTTGTATTACAATTAAATCGACGCAAAAAAGGCTGTGCAATTTAGGAAGGTCGTTAAAAACCGGTGAATGAAGAACAGGTGAAGGAGCTTCTCCCCGTCAAGCTGTAGGCCGGCCTCTCGTCTCATGTCAGAGGAAGAGTTGTCGACATTCTAACGTGATTTCCCTTCTCGCAATTAGTTTTGGGGACGCTCTGTTGTCTGGAGGTGGCGATTCTTTTATTTCGAAAGAACGGGCTCGGTTTAAATTTAGAGCAAGTCGCTGGCGGGCCGCTTCCGTCCCCACTTGTCACATGATTTGCTACTCGTGCAGTGGCGTGCGGTAAAACGCAAAACGGGCATATCACTTCTTTGCGGTATGGCGCCCATAAAAACCGAATTACACCAACGAAACTCCCTTTTATAAAAAGAGGTAAAAATGTACAGTAGTGGCAAAAAAACTGGACCGACCCTTGTAGCTGATTTCAGAGCCTTGTTCACTCCAGAGCACGATAGACTGGTAACTATTTCGTGGTTCGAATCCTGCCTGGGAAGGAAACTTTTTTTGTTCCTTATTCAAATTTATTCCCAATACTTTTCGATTGCTGGTAACATCACATTACATCACATCACATTTAAGAAATCGTCAATTGTTATATTATAAAAAACCAAACACTTCATCATGTAAAAATTCACCAGTGTTAAAAATGTGTTCAAATTTCAATGAAATATGTAAAATATGGAATCTAGATTTCTGCATTTCTTACATGGAATACAAACATTTTCTTATTAATATACTCAAGGTAGTTGATTTTATATAATATTGCTATTTGTTACTCTGCAATTTGCCAATTATAGCTACATTTTACATTTTTGGCTATGATATCTGTATTTAACTATTTTTCATTTATTTTATTTTGTATTTTTCATTTATATCTATACCTGTATCTCTTATTTAGGTAGTATCTATTTGTCTGTTCTTTTTTTTTCTTTCCTTTTCTCATTTTCCATTTTAATTTGTATTTACACTTGTATCTGTTTTATCTCTTTTTTTTATTTTTTTCATGTTATCTATGTTCTTTTTTTGTAAACGAATATCTGTACTGTCTATTGTAATTGGGGCTTTGTCCTGTTGTAGGCATAAATAATTAAATAAATAAATAATTCCCTAAAAATTCTTGTTCTACAAATAATAAGTTAATTAAGTAGTAAAATATCGCTGCAATCGTAAAGTATTGGGAATAAATTTGAATAAGGAACAAAAAAAAAAATGTTTCCTTCCCAGGCAGGATTCGAACGACGGAAGTCTTGGTTACCAGTCTATCGTGCTCTGGAGTGAACAAGGCTCTGAAATCAGCTACAAGAGTCGGTCCGGGTTTTTTGCCAATACTGTACATCCTCTGATTCAGCTAAAGGTTCTTTTGTTGTCAAAGGTACGAGGTCTGCAAAGAAGACACAGTTTCTGCGAATCGTTCAGTCGTAGAAATTTTGTGGCGAATAGACTACTATTAATTAAGCTATAATTATTTCGGAATATGTTTATATATGTCTTTCTCGTGTTAAATTATATCGCACATGGTTAACATGTTTCGACCTGATATTGGTCTTCTTCAGAACTGGTTGTTGCTGGTCTTGGCGCCTTTTGTTTTGTTTCCTGTTGGGGTGTGTTTGTGTAGTGTAATGTGGAGTCAAAGAATGTGTATGTTCTGAAATTGAGTTGTGTGTTGAGAATTTCATTTGGATGTGTTTTTGTGTGTCTGTACATTTCGTATTGTTCTAGTGTATTTAGTTTCTGGCCTTTTGGTTGGATGTATAGAATTTCCATGTCTGTGTTGATGTCTCTGTAGGTGTGGTTAGCATTTGTGAGGTGTTCTGAATATGTGGATGTGTTTTGTAATTTTCTTATTGCTGTGATGTGTTCTTTGTAACGTGTTTGAAATGATCTGCCTGTCTGTCCTATGTAGAAGTTGTTGCATGTGTTACATTTGAGTTTGTATACGCTTGTGTTGTTGTATTTGTTTGTTTGTGTTGTTTATGTGTTGAGATGTTTTTGTAGAGTATTATTTGTTCTGTATGCGATGTTGTAATTTAATTTCTTGAATGAGGTTGCATGTTAACCAGGTACGATAGAATTTAACACGAGAAAGACATATAATACATATTCCTAAGTGATATAGTGTTAAAAGTTGTGTATTCAAGATGTACTACAATTATTGTGATCTTTATCGTTTAATTTGATCTATTATTTAACAACACTGTATCAGCTGCTAGATTATTTAGCGTCGATGGAACTCGTGATGGCGGGATGGGGCCGAAGATTCACCATTAATTAAGGCAAACTCAGCTAATTTCGCAGTACGTCTAATTTCGCAGTATCTCATATATTAATTAGTTGTGGAGTTGTCCGTGTTTGTTTGAGCTTACAAAAAAATACGGATAAATGCCAGAACCTGTCGGGGATGTTTCATGCAGGAAGATCCTATTGCAACGCTTTCTGGCGAAAGTTACACAACTATCTGCTTTAGTAGGTGTGTGTTTGCTCAGATAGAGTGAGTAAATTTGCAGTGTTGTGTTTCTGGACGTTTTATCATCGAGATATTCAGAACACTACGATTAATGAATTCTCCACATTCTTATGATTAATTTAAACCCTTGGTTGTTGTTTTATCTGATATAGTTTGTTCGTAATATGCTTTGCCGATACTCAATTTCTTAACTAGTTTGCGCTAGTTGCCGGCAGAACAGTTCGAGTGGCACGCAGATTGGAACTTCTTTTAAGAAGCGCTATGGGATAAGTATGCGCCAGCTAGAAAATCTATCCTACCATAGAGTAACAGCCTCAACTCGCTCGAATTTGAACGATTTTTATGATGTGCTAGGAAGTGTGTATGAGAAGTCAGAACAGAGTAACAAGCCTAATCTCATTTGAAATTAGGTTGAAACAGGGTTTTCATTGGTTACCAAACCTAACAAAATTGTGTCCCCAAAACGAGCAAAGTCTCTCTACCTTCAAACAATGGCAGAGAAAGGAGAAACAACTATTGTCTTGCCAGCGGAAGCGGATTCGGATTAGGCCTAAATAGTTCTCATAATGTTTTTTTCTACCTTTGGCATAATGTTTAATGCAGATGTGTGTTAGACAACTTTATTAATTTACAATTAATATGCAAGCCTTTTCCTGTTATTAATTTCAATAATTCAAGCCCAGTTGTTCTATATTTATTGCCTAGTTTGTTAATGTGTGTTCAGTTCATGTGTGTAAACATGTACTGATGTTTAGGTTACATTAAAACATGTTTTGAGCTGAAAAGAGTATTCTTGAAAATTGCACAGGTATTACTGTGAAATTACCCGAGCAGTACTGCGAAGTTACACGAGTTCCTGAAACACACACATATAATCTCATGTTTTAGATGGAGCTATTTCCCTGTTGGGATACACTTAAAAAATAAAATTTTTATACCAACGAATACATTTTTTTTTTCAATCATTTAACTTTTCAAAATTAATGACTTTTCGATTAATCAATTTTTTCAGATAAAACGCCTCTCACCACAGCGAATAGACTGAGACCCCTTCACAACTTACATCATATAGCCTTTCAAGGCCAACAATTAAAAACATTTTAAATATTTTAATCCAATAATTGAAGCACACTGCATGTGCCTTAACATGTTATATCAGAATTATGATTAATGGAAGATTTTTACTCTGTATGTTATTTTAAAACCACGTATGCTATTCCACTAATTTATGTAAAGCACACATGGTCAGATTAGTTATAAGTGTTTCACTGTATTTAAATATTCACCTTGTCTTCAAATATTGTTTTGCCAAAATATCACCTGAAGATGACTTCCATGAAAGTCGAAAATATTCGTGATTTTTAACAATTGTACCTTTGATGTAACAGAGTCTTTTCTGGCATTGATAAACGATAAGTGATTGACTGAAACAAAATAATGATTTATTCGATATAACAATACAATCATGTCTAGTGATTAACTGCTGCATGAAGGAAATTTTTTCAAGCAATTTTGGTTATAACTATAGACAAAAAAACCTTAATACTGCGAAATTAGCCGAGTTTGCCTTATCTAAAATTCGTCTTACGTTGAGGAAAACCTCACAAACAACCAACCAGTAATCATCCTAGGTGGGAATAAAACTCAGTCTACAGCGAAACTCTGGGACAGCGAAACTCTGGGGCAGAGAAACTCTGGGACAGCAGAAAAACGCATAAGAAAAATGTACGAAAAAAGGGACACGATGATTATCCCATTCCAAGTTAACGAAATGGTGATAAATGGAATACCGAAGTAACAGTCGAATGGGCATGACAGTGAAAACTGACATATTTGGAGGAAGCTTACATTTACCACAAAATATCTCACAGCTCTTCGATGAATTCCCGTCACTGAGTTGCAACCGGATCACAAGAAAAAAATTAGCTCTTTGCTTAGAAACAGGGAAGGAAAAATATTTTGTGCGAGATCGTGCGTATTTGCTTGGTTTCCGCACAAAACCAATCCGCGGTAAGTCTAAAATTCCACATTCAGTATTCCCAACCTAACACACACAACAATTTCCCTCTTCTTACCGCTTAAGTGACATATTGATTTTACTGCTTTAGGCTTTTAACATATTATTTTTAGAGACGTTCAATATAGTAATAATTATAAATTGGAAACTTACCATTGCAATTTCACCTAAATTGCACTGTTAATTATTGTTTTTAAATATTTGCAAAAAATTAAGTAAACTCTACAACTCCACTAAAGTTACTGCATTCGTGATGCAAGTAACATTAAGGAAGCAGTTTGTTTTAAGTTCGCATTTATAGACTGGGGGAAAAAAAGACAGACGTATATCACGGCCTGCTGGAGTATAGTAAACACAGAAAACATTTTAAAGCAACAATGTTGAAGATAGATATTTTTGTTTTGAAACTTTGCCGTCATTGAACGGAAACCAAGACGGAGATTTCATTGCAACTAATTAGAAATTCCTCTTTCAGGTATGTAATAAACGATCTTCGCACAAAATAATGTACGATACACGAGCGGTATGTTTTTTCTTTCAATTCTCGGAAATTTGAAAAAGCTCAACTACGTTTCGCTTTTTCAAACTTTTCCTGGAACATGAAAACTTCAACATACCGCACTTGTAACGCATATTACTATAATTTTTTCAGTGCAGGAATGTTTGTACTGTTTGAACTGTTTAGAATGTATGTTGCAAAGTTGCCGAAACTGGAGGTAGAGAAGACGACCGGTCCCTAGAACTTTGCAAAAATTTTCGCAGAATTACAGAAACCCGTTTCAAAGTAACAACACAGCAACAACCTTTGATGTCGGCACAAGTCTGGGAACTCCGACCGTATTCCCTCAAGGCAAATGCAGGGATAGCGACTCCTCATTCCTCAGCTTATTCACCGGCCGTTCTTTCTTTGTGTGTTGGGCAGGTTGCGGACATGCCAGGCTTGCGAATCCACGTCGTCGTCCAAACAGATTAGAAGTAATACATTGCTATCGTGTTTATGCAGGATGAACCGTAAGTAATGTAATTTATTTGAGGGGCTATTCTTTGAGATATTTCAAACAAAAATATTAATTCACTTTTTGCTCGTTTTTGCTTCCTTTCCAAGATAAAAATTGTTTTATAGGAAGCATTTCATAGCCCCTTTTGGGAAAGCTATGGATTTAATTCGCGATATGCTCAGTAAATTTAAGAGAGCAGTGTATTGTGATAATAAATTATTGAAAAAAAAAATTAGTTTTGTCTTTTTAATGTGCAGACATTTTTTTATTATGAACGAAATATAACATTGGAAAATTCCTTTGCAGAACGAAAAGTTACAGTTGTTCAGATAAAATTTTTGCACGTTCAGAGGATAAAACTAAAATTCTTTCGAATATTTCGTTTATATGACGTCATTTCATTTTCAACCAATGAAGTGTAATGAAATTTTGAATTCCAACCAATCACAGTCACACTTTGCGATAATTTTTGCAGCTAGATTTATCGCTATCAATTTATCGCATGGTCGTTCTTTTGTTTAGTCGTTGTCGCCAACTTTTTCCGCGTAAATTGATGATCATGAATACATTAACATGCAACTACACGGTTAAACTGTTCTTTTAATTTTAAAGCAATGAATGCGAGATTGATATTTAATATCAGTGAAGACGACGTTCAAAATGGCGCACCATGTAGACACAAAATCTTCATGCATTTTATTGAATGTACTTTTTAAACTTGATTCTTTCAATATTCTTCCCAGATTGCACATATACGCGATTGGAATATTGAACTGTGTAGATGCACACTACAGCGAGAATGCGTTTGTCGAGCTATAAAAATGCTTTCCTGTAGCACGAAATAAGCCACAGCTGACATAGGGACCTGCTCCCGCAGGTAACTTAACATATAATTGTAGCCTATAAAATTTGTATTTTGTGAATTAAATTAAACAGTTAATAGAAAGTCAGATGTTCAAATTTATGTAACATCATCGCATATCAAACCCAAAGACCTTGTATAGTAATATATACAATGTCTTTGATCAAACTGCCTTCCGTATGTAGTAATAAAATTCATGTTTTAATTATCTATACAGAGATGGCTTCATTGTGTGGCAACATGTCTCGCTGTGAATACATAAGCATTGCTATACAATTCTTCATTTAACTAATGTATTAATCAGGTTACTGTAATTATATTATAAAATTATAAATTAAACTATGATTTCAGTAGATAATGAAAATGTATTTATATTATAATAATAATAGAAAAGTGCAGTACATGTAATTCATCATCATCATCTGTGGTCATACAGCCCTTTTAGTTTAGCCTTGACCTCCTTAAGAATTGCCGCCCAATCTTCCCTCTCTAGGGCTCTCCGTCTCCATCTCTTAATTCCTGCTTTAACTAGATCATCCTGAACATCATCCAACCATCGTAGTTTAGGTCTTCCTGCTCTTCTTTTACCACTTAGCGTGGCATCTAGTAATCTTTTAGGAATATTATTATTGTCCATTCTGATAATGTGGCCCAGCCACTCCAGCCGTCTAATTTTTATATCAGTGACAATAGTTGAATCTTTATATAGTTTTTGTAGTTCAGAATTGGTCCTAATTCTCCACTCTCCCTTATCATAAATAGGGCCATAAATTTTTCTTAAAATTTCCCTTTCCCACGTATTTAAGATGGTTATTGCTCGTTCAGGTAGAGTCCAGGTTTCGCTTCCAAAAGTCACTGTAGGTTTAATAATTGTTTTATAAATCCTCACTTCATTTTTTTGGAGATATATGTGGTTCTTATAATTTTATCTAATGCTCTGAGGCTTCGATTGCCAATGGCTATTTTATCCTTGATCTCAGTTAATATGTTGTTATCCTCGGTGACTATCGAGCCGAGATATCGGAACCTTGACACTTTCTCAAAAGTAACCTCATTTAAGACAACAGTTTTTACAGTATTGTCTCTCGTGGTTATGTTATTCATATACTTTGTCTTTGTTCTGTTAATATTTAAATTTGAAGCATTTGTCTCATTATGTATCTGTTTGAGGACATCATCTAAGGATGACACATTCCGTGCAAATACAGCTACATCATCAGCAAAAGCAAAGTATTGAAACATTCTATTAAATATGGTTCCCCCTGGATTAATGGCAATCTTTCTAATAACTCGCTCTAGACCAATATTAAATAAGAGTGTTGATAAGGAGTCACCCTGTCTAATTCCATTATGAGTTATGAACTTTTCTGATAATTTATTCGTACATGTAATTAACATTGTTAAACCTGTATTTCGGTTTTCGCAATTGGGATTACTGAATAATAACATCGAATTTCTTTATTGCAGTAATCGATATTCATCTATTTTAACTTCACAATACCAGAATAGGTTAAGTATTCGTTAATATACGTGTACAATTATTAACATTTTGTGATCGAATTTTAGGGATATATTATTTACATTTTTATTTTATTCACGAAATAGTCCTAACAAATGTCACTCGAAGTCTGAGATTTCCCAGATAAATCTCAGACCTCTCGTGACATTACTACAGATAATTTATTATCATAATGCACTGCTCTCTTAAACTGACTGAGCATATTGGGAATTAAAGCAATGGCTTTCCCAAAACACGCTATGAAATGTTTCATATAAAATAATTTTTGTCTCGAAAAGGAAGCAAAACGAGCAAAACTGTATTAAATGTTTTTGTTTGAAATATCTCAAAGAATAAGCCCCTAAAAGTAATGAAATAGTTACGGTTCACCTGTATAATACAAAGAAACTTGTACAATATAGAACCTACAAAAATGTTTAATGTTTTATACAAAAAGCGCGAATCATATTTTTGATTGGAAGAATACGTACAAGAAAAAAGAATGGAGAGAATAAGAAGTAAATGAAGGAATATGGTGCAAATGGTGGAATAAAGGAGAAAGTAAAAATGGAGGATAGAACATAAAAAGAAGGAAAGGAAAATGGAGAAAATGCAGAAGGAAGAATGAATAGACGAACGAGGGATAAAGATAAGATAGAATAAAGGTATATCTAGTGACAGGTAAGGAAGAAAGGGAAAGCAAAGAAGAAATAAGGGAAGAAAGAAAACGAAACCAGAAAAGGAACGGTAGAAAATAAATTAAGAAAGAAAAGAAAGGAATAGAAGGTAAAGAGAAAGGAAATGGAGTAAGGAAAAGGAAGGAAGAAAGTAGGAGAGAGGAAAGGTAGAAAAGAAAAAAGAGGAAGGGAGTAAAGGAAGGAAGAAGGGAAAAAGAAAAGAAGAGAAGAAAATAATAGATAGAAATGAAGTCACATAGAAAAGGAAAAAAAGAAAGGAGAGAAGAATTAAAAAGAAGAGAAAAATAGGAAATAAAAGAAGAGAAGAGAAAAGGGAAAGGAAAGGTGAAAAGATGGGCAGAAATGATAAGCAAGGAAGAAATGAAAAGAAAGAAGAAATTAAGACAGGAAGTCACAATGTAAAAGGAAGGAAGGGAAACGAAAGAAGAAACGAAGGAAGAAAGGAAAGGGAAAAGGAAAGGGAAAAGGAAAGGGGAAAAATAAAGGAATAATAAGAAAAAAATGATATGGAGGAAGAAGTGAAAAGTAAATAAGAAAGTGAAAGAACAGCAAATTGAAGGAAGAGAGAACAGGAAGGGAAAAGGAAGGATGAAAATGAAACGAAAGAAGATAAGAAAAAATAAAAGACGGGTGAAAGGAAAAGGAAATAAAAAAGGAACGAAGAGATAAATTTAATGATAAGGAGGGAAAGTAGGAAAGAAGCGAAGACAGAAAGGAAGGGGGAAGGAGGAAGGGAATAAAGGGATAGAAAAGTGAAGGAGAAAGAAAATGAGGCCACCGTCGTAGCTCAGTCGACTACGGCGCTTGCCTCCCGATTTGAAATTGCGCTCTGAAGTGGGTTTGATTTCTGCTTGGGCTGATAACCTGGTTGGGTTTCTTCCGAGGTTATTCTCAAACTTAATGCGAATGTCAGGTAATCTATGGCGAATTCTCGCCCTCATCTCGCTAAATACCATGTCACTATCACCAATTCCATCTCCGCTAAATAACATCGTTAAATAACAATTAAAAAAAAAAAAAAGAAAGCGAAGGAAAAAACAAAGGGAATAGTAATATGCGTTACAAGAGCGGTATGTTGACGTTTTCATGTTCGAGGAAAAGATTGAAAAAGTGAAACGTAGTTGAGCTTTTTTAATTTCCGAGAACATGAAAACAAACATACCGCTCGTGTATCGTACATTATTTTGTGCGAAGATCGTTTATTACATACCTGAAAGAGGAATTTCTAATTAGTTGCAATGAAATCTCCATCTTGGTTTCTGTTCAATGACGGCAACTTTGGAAAACAAATATATCTATCTTCAACATTGTTGCTATAAAATGTTTTCTATGTTTACTATACTCCAGCAGGCCGTGATATACGTCTGTCTTCCCCCCCCCCCCCGGTCTATAAATGCGAACTTGAAACAAACGGCAAGGTTATGTAATGATTTATTTTTAATTTTAATATTTTAACAATATTATTTATATAACATATTGCAGTAATAACATCGGCATCTGGAATCTTGTTGATTTTTTCACGGCTTCCTTAATGTTACTTGCATTACAACTGCAGTAACTTTTATGGTGTTGTAGAGTTTACTTAATTTTTGCAAATATTTAAAAACAATAATTAACAGTGCAATTTAGGTGAAATTGCAGTGGTAAGTTTCCAGTTTATAATTATTACTATGTTAAACGTCTCTAAAAATAATATGTTAAAAGCCTAAAGAAGTAAAATGAATATGGCGCTTAAGCGGTAAGAAGAGGGAAATTGTTATGTGTGTTACGTTGGGAATACTGAATGTGGTATTTCACACTTACCGCGTATTGGTTTTGTGCGGAAAACAAGCAAATACGCACGATCTCGCACAAAAGTAAATGGAGAAAGAAAGAAAGAAAATGAAGAAGTGTAAGAAAAGCATGCAAGGGGAAAATGAACGAAAAAAAGGAAAACGAATGAAAGAAAGTAATGGAAGTGTAAGGAAAGAGGGAAGGAAGAAAAGGGCGAAAAGGAAAGAAACAGGAAAAAAAAAACTTAATAAAATAATTATGTGTAAGTAAAATAAAAGTTGTCCAGATACAATTTTAAATGAACTAGTATATCCACGTCTGTGATCCTGGATCTTTCTTTACTGTCATTTATACAGCATGTTACGCAAATTACGAGCCGTAACACCGCTTAAATAATATATGACGTCTTCAAGGCGACGCGACGTTGTGTTTGACTGAACGAGGTCCTGCACGCCTCTGAACAGCTGTTTGGATTCCTACGTTACGTCCTTTACCAAGGCTGCGGATCTTCAGTTGTTCGCGATACAAATACACGGCCTGTTCCTATGTGTTTGGCATCTGAAGTAAGGCCATTCAGCACACTTGGCTTTGAAGCGGCACATAAACGTGCTCAGTCGAGTAACGGCAGTTTTATGACGCGGAAGATACCAACAATACAAATATTTACCGAATTAAGAGGCTATAAATCAGTTGTCACTTAAGCATTTTGTGCTATAGCTTACTGTTTTACAACAGCCGCTCAAATCTACTTTGTTAGTTACTATCAAAGGGTTTTCGACTCGCAGTCTATGTTTAATTCAAAAACAGAAAATGAAGTGCCTTCAAGAAAACAATAGAAAGCGCTATAGGTACTTTGACGTTGTTTAGAGCGTGTACCGAATCTCAGCGCTGAGCAATCTGATAACATCACGGTGTTCCGAATTTCAACTATGACTCCACCGGTGTCGCACGGGTTCCATCAGCTTGCAGAGGCGGTGGCAGTAATCCATCAGTGAATCTAATTGGTTCTTGTATAGGACGGGAATTAGCAGACGAATGACATCGTACACTGTTGTGTCATGGCGCTGTGTTCTGCTGTATTGTTTGTAATGAGCATAACGTAAAAATTGTGTATTATGCAACGAGCCTATAATGGTAGTAATTAAGACGCGAGTATGTTTATGAAACGAGCGCAAGCGAGTTTCATAATTTTCATACGAGCGTCTTAATTACCATTACAGTCAAGTTTCATACGACTTTTTATGCTCGACCATATTTCTAACTTGAAATTATTCATAAGTATTCATGTTATTCTTATCTGACTTTAGGAGCGGAACTGACCTTGTGCAATATCTCGTAAATTGTGAGATGTGCGCAGATGCGAAAGTATTGATTTTTTTTCGAGAAACAAATGTCGACATTGACCTTGATATAATCTAGAGAGTAAAATAAACATTAATATTGATATAACCTTGAAATTGAATTACATATTGAAAAACGAGATGACAAATTGAATTTATTTGAATATTATTTACAGCTAACGTTAATTATTATAGTAACAGAACTAGCTGTCTTTCGATTGCATATCCGAGAATAATCGATACTTGCGCTTTCATATTGCTACAATGGTATTTTCTGATTGGTGGAACACCTGAACTTCAATGAATAGGTGTACTTTAATGAGGTCCATTAAAGGGCTGCTATCACGTGTATAATTACTACATTTCGGCATGGTCGAGCATAAAATATGTTAATGGCTTACGGACCAGTTATTACTACTAGTTGAAGAAATAAATAGTTTATGCTCTCTTTTCTTTGAACGAGATGACAGTACGGAAATTTCGCAAAATCTTGCTAGCATAGCACAGATAATAACTTGTACAGCCGTCATGTTAACCATTGAACCTTTCAGCAGTTTTGTCCATATTTCCCTGCAGCGTGACATCATTGATGTCCATCGCTCCGGTGAGATTAGGAATACGCTGAAAGTTACTGATTCTTGTCAACTTGCCGGTGATGATAATACATCAATATTATTTTCTTTGCTTACTTTATATTTTTTGTGAGGGGGATAGAAGTTATCCCTGGCAGGGATGTTAATATGAATTTCTGAGAGGGGGTTAACTTTCCAAAGGGGGGGGGGGAGTCCTCCCATCCCCCGTTAATTAGTACACTGATCACGATAAATGCGAAATGTGCCCAAATGTTGTTTTTATTTTAGTAGGTTATTTTACGACGCTTTATCAACAGCTTAGGTTATTTAGCGTCTGAATGAGATGAAGGTGATAATGCCGGTTAAATGAGTCCGGAGTCCAACACCGAAAGTTACCCAGCATTTGCTCATATTGGGTTGAGGGAAAACCCAGAAAAAAACCTCAACCAGATAAATTTCCCCGTCCGGAAATCGAACCCGGGCCACCTAGTTTCACGGCTAGACGCGCTAACCGTTACTCCACAGGTGTGGACTCCAAATATTGTTAAAATAAGTAATTTTATATTTCATAGTAATATACGTTACAAGAGCGGTATGTTGACTTTTTCATGTTCTCGGAAATTAAAAAAGCTCAACTACGTTTCGCTTTTTCAATCTTTTCCTCGAACATGAAAACAAACATACCGCTCGTGTATCGTACATTATTTTGTGCGAAGATCGTTTATTACGTACCTGAAAGACGAATTTCTAATTAGTTGCAATGAAATCTCCAACTTGGTTTCTGTTTAATGACGGCAACTTTAGAAAACAAAAATATCTATACTCCAGCAGGCCGTGATATACGTCTGTCTTTTTTTTCCCCCACTCTATAAATGCGAACTTAAAACAAACGGTAAGGTTATGTAATGATTTATTTTTCATTTTAATATTTTAACAATATTAATTATATAACATATTGCAGTAATAACATCGGCATCTGGAGTCTTGTTGATTTTTTCACGACTTCCTTAATGTTACTTGTATCAGGAATACAATAGCTTTCGTGGAGTAGTAGAGTTTACTTAATTTTTGCAAATATTTAAAAACAATAATTAACATTGCAATTTAGGTGAAATTGCAGTGGTAAGTTTCCAATTTATAATTATTACTATGTTAAACGTCTCTAAAAATAATATGTTAAAAGCCTAAAGCAGTAAAATGAATGTCGCGCTTAAGCGGTAAGAAGAGGGAAATTGTTATGTGTGTTACGTTGGGAATACTGAATGTGGTATTTCACACTTACCGCGTATTGGTTCTGTGCGGAAAACAAGCAAAAAAACACGATCTCGCACGAAAGTATGTTAAGTATATTGCTACAGTTTTTAATCAGCGATAAAATTCAAAATTTAATACAAAATGTGAAATGTATGTGTTTATTCCATTTTCCTAGTCTTCATCTTATTCGATGACAGATGGCTGCTCAAAAACTATTTTTATGATAAAGGCTGCTATTGTACTTACCGTATTGGGCACGTGACATTATAGTTTACGGTAACAAGAAACACGTTATGGCAAGAACTATCTAATGGTATTGGGAAATACACGAAAATATTCTGTAAAGAAAACACACATTGTTGTTTTCTTGTAAGTACAGTAAATTCCAACTCAACTCCAGTGCGTTGTTAGATTCGAGAGATGAAAGTCTCTCCCAGGTCATTTCAAGCACGTGAAGGTTACTCACTCACTCACTCACTCACTCACTCACTCACTCACTCACTCACTCACTCACTCACTCACTCACTCACTCACTCACTCACTCACTCACTCACTCACTCACTCACTCACTCAATCAAATTGTCCTCATAAATTTATTTCAAATACTGATTCATTAATTTATTTCATATTTTCATAGTTCAATCAATCTATTCGTAAATTCGCTATTAACGTTAACGATGAAAAGAAGTCTATTTACAACCCATGTATTCCTCACTTCAGTGAGAGATACAAAATGAATATTAATACATGGGAAGTGAAAGGACTTCTTTTTGGCGCTAGGGGAACTTCATTTAAGTTAACCAAAACCATTCTCCTTTCTCTTAAATTTTCTAATGAAGACATTAACAAAATTTGTCTAATGGTATTGAGAGATTCATTATTCATTTTACACAATCACTTGTATAATACTATGTATTTTTTTTTTACTTCATTTCGTTACTCTTCAATGTATTTTCATCTCATGTTTCTCCGAAATCAAATTGTACTTTATTTTTTAATTTATCATTGTTCCAGATTCTCTCCGCAACCATATTGTATTTTTAATTTAACCTCTGCTTTGTATTCTGGATCCTAGTAGTCAGCCGTAGATTTCGGCCAGATGTTCCAAATTGTGGAATTTGTGTCGAACCACCCATTAACTATTAATTCATTCATTTATCAAAATCGTTCTATCGCTTATGCATTCAATAAAATGATTATTAATGAATTCATTTATAATTTAATAAAAAAAAAAAAGAAAATTTATGAATCTACCTTCCCTTATTTTCAAAATTCTTACAAAAATTCGTATTGATGTGACTGGCCTCTTTTTGCGAGCAAGAGGCACCATTTCTAAATTCTTTCAGCAATGGAGGGGAAAGTGTAAGCTTCATAGAAAGCTCCAAGAGGACATAATTATGACTATGATTACCCGTAAATACTCAATAATGATATTTCGTAATCATTTATTTGGTAACAAAAGTGTATAGAAAAAGTTATTTTTCGTTTATGTACAAAAAAAAAGTATTATAATTTTTTTCTGAAACTTGGACTCTCACTTTGAGAGAGGAACAGAGATTAAAAGTGTTTGAGAATAAGGTTCTTAGGAAAATATTTTTGAGCTAAAAGGGATGAAGTTACAGGAGAATGGAGAAAGTTACACAACGCAGAACTGCACGCATTGTATTCTTCACCTGACATAATTAGGAACATTAAATCCAGACGTTTGAGATGGGCAGGACATGTAGCACGTATGGAAGAATCCAGAAATGCATATAGAATGTTAGTTGGGAGGCCGGAGGGAAAAAGACCTTTGGGGAGGTCGAGACGTAGATGGGAGGATAATATTAAAATTGATTTGAGGAAGGTGAGATGTGATGATAGAGACTGGATTAATCTTGCTCAGGATAGGGACCGATGGCGGGCTTGTGTGAGGGCGGCAATGAACCTGCGGGTTCCTTAAAAGCTATTTGTAAGTAAGTAAATAAGTAAGTAATTTTTTCATTGTTAATTCTAAAATTATTTGTGAGATATTCTGTGCCAATTGGCAAACCGCGTATATGAGTTAGACTTGGAATATAAACTATATCCATTTATTAATTTCTTTCAATCGTTCATACATTCATTTACTCATCAGTTCATTTACTTACAAATTCACGTAGTAACTCTTTCGAATCAATTTTTTCTCAACTATTAATTAATCAATAAATTCAATAAAGACTTTTATTTTACTATTCACCCATCAATTTACCATTAATTTCGTTTACTTATACGTCTTAACCATTCTTTTACCAATCAAATCATCCACTTACTCGTCATCCACTTAATTAATTCAACGAATATTTTATTTGTCTCAACTATTCATCTATTTATCTATCAAGCAGTTCATGTACATATTAATTTAAACCATTAATTAACCAACAAATTAATCCATTTATTCTTCTCAATCGTTCATCCAATCAATTTTTATTCATCTGAGCTATTCACCAATTCATTTGTCAATGAGTTCATTTACTTATGCGCGTCAACCATTCACTTATTAGTGAATTCTTTCAATATTTCTACTGTTTATTTAAAAACAAATTAATCTAATAATTATTCATCTAAAACATTAACTCATTGATTTACCAACAAAATCTTTTACTTATTCATCTCAACAATTTAATTCTTCACCCCCGTGAATTATTAAATAGATAATTATTTACTGGTTCACACAGGGATCGATTTTTCTGGTTATTTTTCTTAACGATCTCTCAAACATTTACAGTTTCATTTATAAATCAATTAATTTAATTGTTTATTCCAAACACTCATAATTTCATTCAATAACTAAGTAAATCTGCAACTATTAATTGACTTATTTTATTTATTTATTTATTTATTCGTTTCAATAATCGTCTATTCACTTATTCATGAATTCATATCGATGTTTATAAGTAGGCTATAACTAGTTCGTGAATCTACATTTATTGTAACATTCATTTGCTCAAAACATCAATTCTCTCATTTATTAATGAAATTAATTATCTTGTTTTAGGCAATTTCATCGCTCGAGAGTTTCGCGAGTTACAAACATTTAGGAATTTTTACATAAAATTATTGCAATATATCCTATTCGAGCCTAAAAATCCGAGGTCTAAATAAGGTCTATAATTTTGAGCAAAATAATTTAGAAACAAACCACAGTCTACGAGAAATCAGACTGTAGTAGCTCAGTAAAGTTTTTGATTTACTGAAACAAGTGAAAACCTCGGAAATTAGAAATATAAAAGCCAAATACATAATAATTATATCACCCTGAGAAGTTTGCCATTGAACAAAAGTTGGGGCGTTAGTGAGTACACTGACGCCATCTGGCGAGAAATATAGACAATATTGACCGAAGTGCTGCGCTCGTAGTTCGTGCTATGTCCAGTAGGTGGCACTGTACGTTGCAACGTCAGAGATGACGTAACAAGTGTGCAGTAAGTACATGACAGCTTCAAAGGGGAGTGGTGGAGGAGAACTGCAGAATGTTGTATGTCGGTTATGCGGCACTTGATGCCTCTGCATATATTGACCACTTAGCATAGAAGGGTTTTCGAAAACGTTGTATCACAAGATAATAAATCATTATCAAATCTAAAGTTATGACCTGTATATGAGGCACAATGACAAAGTACTGTGATACAGAAAAAATAACCAATTTGATACATACAAAAATGACCCTAAAACTCTGGTAAATTATAAATGAAACTACAGATGTAAATGCACAAAATAAACGGTCAATCATAGAGTTAAAAAACGAACACAGTGAAATAATAAATTGCAAAAGAAGGATTGCAAACAAATTTAATAATTATTTTTCAGAGATAGGACACAAAGTTACTTCTATCATTAATACGTCAAATTTTAACTCTTCTATACATAATGAGACACAAAATGAACATTTAGCTTCCTCCATGTTTCTTTTCCTTATAACTGAAGATGAAATTATTATTTTGGTTAAACCTTAAAAAATTATGTTGCTCCTGGTATAGATGGAATTAAGAATAATACTTTCAAAATTATAATCAAATATATATATCAAAACCAATGGTTCAAATTTTTAACTTATGTTCTGTGCAAGATATATTCCTAGATATTTTGAAATGTGCCATAGTAATTCCAACGTACAAATCTGGAGATAAAAATAATTTAAATAACTATAGACCTATATTTGTACTTCCAACATTTTTCAAATTGCTTGAAAAATGTTTAAAGAATAGGTTAATAAATTATTTAGAAAAACACAAAATCCTCTGTAAAAATCTGTTTGGTTTCCACAATAATATTTCTCTTATTAATGTTACTGGAAAAATTATCAATGAACTACATATCGGAAATAAGTATTTGGGTATTTTCTTGGATCTACGGAAAGCTTTTGACACTATGAATCATAAATAATTTACTTTTGGACGAACGACATACTATTGGAGTTTTAAAATTATTTCAATCGTATCTTAGTAATAGAAGACAAGTGACCAAAACTGAAGATCAATTTAGTGATAGAGGTATAGTTTTAAAATTATTTCAATCGTATCTTAGTAATAGAAGACAAGTGACCAAAACTGAAGATCAATTTAGTGAATATAAATATATTGATATAGGTGTACCGCAAGGAACAATTTTGTGACCTATTGTTTTTCTGTTTTATGTTAATGATTTGCTAAATATAAATTTATAAAAATTTAATTGATCTACGAGTATATATTCATTCATAATTATGCAGATGATACGGTAGTTATTTCAGTGGTTTTTCTTGGCAAGAAGCATATAGAAATGCTAATATAGGTGCTAATATTTCAAAAAAATTGCTTGATTCCTACTTCCTTTCTTTAAATATACCTAAATCAACCTTAGTTCCTTTTTCGCTAACAACTGCCAGACTTCAAAATTAAAAAACCAGCGATGAATATAAACTAATAATACACAGTGAAAATTATTTAGATCCCAAAAGTTGTAAATGTCCACCATTAAAAGAAGCCACATATGTGAAACATATGGGTATCATTATTGATCAAAATTTGAAATGGCCCTATTGCATTACTTATCTTTGTAAGAGGCTTCCTAAACAATGTATAAATTTGTTAATTTTCGATGCTACTTATCCATTAGAGTTCTGTGAAATGTTTATTTGGCCATTTTTCAGTCTATTATTCAATATGGCATTATTGTTTGAGATGGAACTACAAAAATTAATCTTAGTCCGTTAAATTTATTACAAAAACGAATAATTAAAATTTGTCTGAAGAAACTTTTTGAGTATCCAACTAAATTAATTTATTCTGAATTTAATGTGTTTAATATTGATCAAATTTGTAAATATATTCTGTTAAAATTGTATCATAAAAATTGTAATAAGTTTATATATATATATATATATATATATATATATATATATATATATATATTTCCAAGAAATAGTCTGCCCAGGCCTCCTGGGTTGCCAAAAACACAGAATAACACACATATAAGAATAATAACAAGTACAGTGAAATAGATGAGTCAAATTGAAATGTGAACTAGGAGCTTAAATTTAAGAAATAATAAATTTGTACATATATTGTAACAATCACACACTAACGGATAGAAAGAGGGGGGATTATGATATTCCGTATAAATGATTTTTCAGAATCGCCACAGACCCTTTAATGCTAGAAGTAATTATTTTTGGAATGATGTCATGGATTCCAAATGTTTTGATAGTGTTTACAGTTGATCGTGGGATGGTGCCCCTCGCTCCGATCATTAAACCATGTAGTTCCCAGGTGCCTTCCATCTGATATTTTTCTCGAAAATACGGAATAGTAGGCTCATAAATTTGTTGTTTGTCTTTGTTGACCTCAGATGGTTGGGTCTGGCTCATCTCAAATCTATCAGTTGGGACATAAACATGACACAAGACGAAATAATAATCCAACATTAATAATAATAATAATAATAATAATAATAATAATAAAGCCGTAAATCCCCAGTGGGGAAAGGCCTCCTGCTTGGGTAGGGGTGGCTCAAGTCTTGACCTTCAGAAGAGCGACCTGATGGTCTAAATCCAACATTAGTAGAACCTAAATGTTTCACATCTGTTGGTCTACAGCATAGTATTAATTCTGGCCCTCGGTTGTATAATTCTGTAGCTAAATTACACCCAGAACTTCTAACATGTAACCCACTAACACATAACAAGAAAATTAAAAACATGTTAATGTCTTCAAATTGATTTAAATAAATTTATAGGCTATGTGTATGAATTAATCAGCCTATATTATATTTATATTCTCTAATTTCGGAATATACATTTTTTTTTCCTAAATTGTCCTATTAGTCTTCTCTATGTTAATATTATATTATGTAATTTCATTGTAACTGTAATTTACTTTTAGTTCGTATTTTATTTTATTTATATACAGTATTCCTCTTTTAGTCTATTAAGAATATAATACGTGAACTGCGACCGAACACGAGCACTGCTCATTCGACCCTTAAATCTCATTAATATTATTGTATCATCTTTTTTATATTGATGTATTATTTATATTTCTATTGTTTCTGTTGTTGTAATTATATTCTGTACACTTACAGTATTGTGTGAATAATCTTCTGTTGTACACAAGATGGTTTTAAATAAATAGGTAAATAGATAGACAGATAGATAGATAGATAGATAGATAGATAGATAGATAGATAGATAGATAGATAGATAGATAGATAGATAGATAGATAGATAGATAGATAGATAGATAGATAGATAGATAGATAGATAGGTAGGTAGGTAGGTAGACAGGTAGACAGGTAGACAGATAGATAGATAGATAGATAGATAGATAGATAGATAGATAGATAGATAGATAGATAGATAGATAGATAGATAAGATAGACAGATAAGGTAGATAGATAGATAGATAGATAGATAGATAGATAGATAGATAGATAGATAGATAGATAGATAGATAGATAGATAGATAGATAGATAGATAGATAGATAGATAGATAGATAGATAGATAGATAGATAGATAGATAGATAGACAGATAGACAGACAGAGAGACAGACAGACAGGCAGGCAGGCAGGCAGGCAGGCAGGCAGGCAGGCAGGCAGGCAGGCAGGCAGGCAGGCAGGCAGGCAGGCAGGCAGGCAGATAGATAGATAGATAGATAGATAGATAGATAGATAGATAGATAGATAGATAGATAGATAGATAGATAGATAGATAGATAGATAGATAGATAGATAGATAGACAGATAAGGTAGACATATAGATAGACATATAGATGGATAGATAGATAGATAGATAGATAGATAGATAGATAGATAGATAGATAGATAGATAGATAGATAGATAGATAGATAGATAGATAGATAGATAGATAGATAGATAGATAGATAGATAGATAGATAGATAGATAGATAGATAGATAGATAGATAGATAGATAGATAGATAGATAGATAGATAGATAGATAGATAGATAGATAGATAGATAGATAGACAGAGAGACAGGCAGGCAGGCAGGCAGGCAGGCAGGCAGGCAGGCAGATAGATAGATAGATAGATAGATAGATAGATAGATAGATAGATAGATAGATAGATAGATAGATAGATAGATAGATAGATAGATAGATAGATAGATAGATAGATAGATAGATAGATAGATAGATAGATAGATAGATAGATAGATAGATAGATAGATAGATAGATAGATAGATAGATAGATAGATAGATAGATAGATAGATAGATAGATAGATAGATAGATAGATAGATAGATAGATAGATAGATAGATAGATAGATAGATAATCAAACAGGTATGCAGGCAGGCAGGCAGGTATACAGACATATCGACAGACGGATGAAAAGATAGACGAATGCAGGTCAACCGACAGACAGATAGAAACAATATGAATGTATACTAGGATCAAAATAAAGTGAGAACAAAAGTCGAAATAATTTTGTAATAACAAATGATTTGGGAAAAGGTTACGAATGTAACATATTCTGTAGAGAAGGATAAAAGGAGAGAGAGAGAGAGAGAAGACGAGAGGCTGAAATGAATAGTGAAACGAAGTTATGAAATAAAATAACATGAAAAAAGAGATGGAATACTACGAAAGAGAAAGGGAAATTAATTAAGAGAAAGAGACAGTAAGAGAGAGAGAGAGAGAGAGAGAGAGAGAGAGCTGTGAAATGAAAATGCTGTCAGCGATCCGCTCTTTAATCTTTATTTTGCAGCACACCAGTGGTGTATATGTTGCTGGATTTGTTTTGATTTGTTTACGCAATGGGTCAGGCGGCTTTGACGGTCGGATGTTGGCACGCTATGAAAACTAACCCGCATTAAAGTATCCAAGTGCTTGCGTGTGTTCTTCTGTCGATAGTTGCTTTCAACGAACTGAACTGATTGCCAATGCTAGCTAATACTTCACATATAATAATAATAATAATAATAATAATAATAATAATAATAATAATAATAATAATAATAATAATCAGGTTCTTTTTGCTACAAATGAAGACGAGCTGCAATACTCAATACATCACCTGAATATAATGGCACAAAATTTCAATATGAAAATTTCCCCAAACAAACAAAAATTATGGCGTTCCAAGGTAAACAGCCAGTTAGGAGTAAATTTGAATTGGAACCCATACGTTAGAACAGATAAACTCATTTAAATATTTAGGTTATAATTTGACATACGAGTATTTACCTGTTACTGATATATCTGAAAATATTCAACATTTTAATGGAGCCTTAAGAACGATCAACCAGGTTTTCACAACCACGAAAACCCAAAAACATACTAGGTTAAAAGCATATAAAGTTCTAGCAAGACCTGTCCTCATGTATGGTAGTGAGGCCTGGACTTTCCGAAACTCAGATGTTCAACGCCTAACAACTGCGGAAATGAGATTTCTGAGGAGGACTGCCGGCTACAGCTTGCTTGACCACAAAAGGAATGAACTAATTACAAAAGAATTGAAAATTACACCTATTTATGAACATCTGAACCACTATAGACAAAACCATGTCAATAGGATGGACCGTTCCAGACTCCCAAGACAAATTCTCCGCGATATACCACATGGAAGACGATCTTTGGGACGCCCCCTGAAAAGATGGATGGAGACCGTAACAGGCCACTAGGCCTAATACCTGCAAGGACGATGATGATGATAATAATAATAATAATAATAATAATAATAATAATAATAATAATAATAATAATAATAATGAAAAATATAGGCTAGCTAGTCGGCAATGTATGCAATGTAGGAGGAAAGGAACTGGACACCATACTCGGAGGATTTGATGAAGAATTATTTTCAGAACATGGGAGGGGTAAAACTAGGAGGGAGAAGAATAAAGTGCATACGATTTGCTGATGATATGGCGTTATTAGCAGAAAAGGATATGCTACTGGAGCTAAATGACAGCTGTGAGCATTATGGGATGAAGATAAATGCAAACAAGACGAAGACAATGGTTGTCACAAGAAAAGTAAAGAAGGTAAACTATCGAATTTTAAATGAGGCAATAGAGCAAGTGGAGAGCTTCAAATATTTGGGATGTACTATAAATAATAACATCAACTGCAGCCAGGAAGTCAAAAAGAGGAAGCAATGGCAAAGGAAGCTCTCAATAGAAATAGGAGCAACTTCTGCGGAACTCTCGAGAAATAACTAAGGAAGAGACTAGTGAAGTGCTTTGTGTGGAGTGTGGCACTGTATTGTGCAGAAACATAGACATTACAACGAAGTGAAGAGAAGCGAATACAAGAATTTGAAATGTGAATATGCAGAAAAATGGAACTTGTGAAATGGAAAGACGGAATAAGAAACGAAGCTGTGTTGAAAAGAGTGGGTGAAGAAAGAATGATGCTGAAACTGATCAGAGAGAGAAAAATGAATTTGTTAGGTCACTGGCTGAGAAGAAACTGTCTACTGAAGGATGCACTGGAAGGAATGCTGAATGGGAGAAGAGTTTGGGGGAGAAGGAGATATCAAATGATAGATGACATTAAGACATATGAATCATATGCGGAGACTAAGAGAAAGGCAGAAAATAGGAAAGATTGGGGTTTGCAGTGAAAGACCTGTCCTTGGGCAAAACACTTGTGTGAGTGTGAGTGTGTGTGAGTGTGAGTGTGTGTGTGTGTGTGAGAGAGAGAGAGAGAGAGAGAGAGAGAGAGAGAGAGAGAGAGAGAGAGAGAGAGAGAAAGTGTGTGTATAAGTCAAGATCTTAGATTATTCAACAAGTTTTATTCTAATAATAGTTTAACCACTAATCCTCTCCAAATCAATAATAAAAAAAAATATATATTGGATTTATAGTTTGGGTTTAAAGATATTCAACATTTTTTAGTCTGTAATTTATTCACTCTGAATTTTATTTTGTTTGTATTGGAATCCCCTCCTGAGCACGAGTTACTCATTCAGGAGTGGACTAGTTTATATTATATTATATTCTTGTATTAACTTGTATTCATTTATGTAATTTGCTAGCATTGAATAAATAAATAAATAAATAAATAAAGAAGATAGATAGATAGATAGATAGATAGATAGATAGATAGATAGATAGATAGATAGATAGATAGATAGATAGATAGATAGATAGATAGATAGATAGATAGATAGATAGATAGATAGATAGATAGATAGATAGATAGATAGATAGATAGATAGATAGATAGATAGATAGATAGATAGATAGATAGATAGATAGATAGATAGATAGATAGATAGATAGATAGATAGATAGATAGATAGATAGATAGATAGATAGATAGATAGATAGATAGATAGATAGATAGATAGATAGATAGATAGATAGATAGATAGATAGATAGATAGATAGATAGATAGATAGATAGATAGATAGATAGATAGATAGATAGATAGACAGACAGACAGATAGATAGATAGATAGATAGATAAAGTAAATAAGTAAGTAAATAAATAAAGAAGTAAAGAAGTAAGTAAATAAATAAATGAATAAATAAATAAATAGGTAAATAAATAAATAACTCGATACTAGCAAAGTATTCAATTTTATAAAGATCAAGTGAACCGGAGCAACCAACAGCGAAAAATGCCCATAAGATTAAAAATAACTTATTAGCAGCGTAATGAAGAAAACTTGTTACGTCACAGACAAATGTCACGTAATCCCATGGCCAATCATCGCTCCATCTCCCAAATATTATCTCGATATCACCAATTCCATCAACGCTAAGTAATCTAGTGATTGATACAACGTCGTTAAATAAACGACAAAATATAAAACAAGTTGGCTCTAGTATGTAAGTACAGGTTTGAACACACTGTAGCTATAAATAGAAGTACAGAGCTATTGTACGTAAGACAACTTAAAATATCACGGAATAACATTTGTTTACTTCTTGAGAACACATTGCAGTGTGCTTGTCTGTCTGTCCGCGTATCTGACACGCAGTACTTGTTGTACATCCTTCAACGCCTTGAACGCTAGACATCACATCCAACACTTGCGTAATGTCAGTAACCTAACAGGAGGGCGTAATCTTGGCAGGTACGAGAATGTGATAGGCATTTCGTGTCTGCTTATAAACACAGCTTTTACTGAAAGTTAGTAACACAGACAGATGGACGGACAGATAGACATACGGAGAATATATCTGATATCTGGAATGTGTTAGTAACAGAGGCAATCGTCGTTCCTCTGCCAACAGTCAAAGGAAATCCAGGCTTATTTGAATTGTTCAACAAGTATGGTAACTATATCTGAACTGTTAACAGAATCGAATTCTATGGTGGAGGGAGTGCAGCCATAAGCAATAATCAGTAGAAGGCATTCTGCCTATCCTTTGAGCAAATGGGCAATCTCGTGTGGAAATGGAGGCAATGTTATTGATTTCGGAATTACTCTATTTACTTATTTACTTACTGGCTTCTAAGGAACCCGGAGGTTCATTGCCGCCCTCACATAAGCCCACCATTGGTCCCTATCCTGAGCAAGATTAATCCATTCTCTATTATCATATCACACCTCCCTCAAGTCCATTTTAATATTATCTTCCCATCTACGTCTCGGCCTCCCTAAAGGTCTTTTTCCCTCCGGCCTCCCAACTAACACTCTATATGCATTTCTGGATTCGCCCATACGTGATACATGCCCTGCCCATCTAAAACGTCTGGATTTAATGCTCCTAATTATGTCAGGTGAAGAATAAAATGCGTGCAGTTCTGTGTTGTGTAACTTTCTCCATTCTTCTGTAACTTCATCCCTCTTAGTCCCAAATATTTTCCTAAGCACCTTATTCTCAAACACCCTTAACCTATGTTCCTCTCTCAAAGTGAGAGTCCAAGTTTCACAACCATACAGAACAACCGGTAATATAACTGTTTTATAAATTCTAACTCTCAGATTTTTTGACAGAAGACTGGATGACAAAAGCTTCTCAACCGAATGATAACAGGCATTTCCCATATTTATTCTGTGTTTAATTTCCTCCCGAGTATCATTTGTATTTGTTACTGTTGCTCCAAGATATTTGAACTTCTCCACCTCTTCAAAAGATAAATTTCCAAATTTTTATGTTTTCATTTCGTACAATATTCTCGTCACGAGACATAATCATATACTTTGTCTCTACGGGATTTACTTCCAAACCTATCTCTTTACTTGTTTCTAGTAAAATTACAGTATTTTCCCTAATCGTTTGTGGATTTTCTCCTAACATATTCACGTCATCCGCATAGACAAGCAGCTGATGTAACCCGTTCAATTCCAAACCCTCTTCGTTATCCTGGACTTTCCTAATGGCATACTCTAGAGCAAAGTTAAAAAGTAAAGGTAATAGTGCATCTCGTTGCTTTAGCCCACAGTGAATTGGAAAAGCATCTGACAGGAACTGACCTATACGGACTCTGCTGTACGTTTCACTGAGACACATTTTAATTAATGGAACTAGTTTCTTGGGAATACTAAATCCAATAAGAATATCATATAAAACTTCTCTCTTAACCGAGTCATATGCCGTTTTGAAATCTATGAATAACTGATGCACTGTACCCTTATACTCCCATTTTTTTTCTCAATTATCTGCCGAATAAAAAATATCTGGTCAATAGTTGATCTATTACGCCTAAAACCACATTGATGATCACCAATAATTTCATCTACATATGGAGTTAATCTTCTCAAGAATATTGGACAAAATTTTGTACGACGTCAACAAAAGTGATATTCCTCGAAAGTTACTACACTTAGTCTTGTCCCCCTTCTTAAAGATAGGTACGTTTATGGGCTCCTTCCACTGTTCTGGTACAATTTCCTTTTCCCAAATAGCAAGTAGAAGCTTATAAATTTCGTTAGATAATGCGCTTCCACCCTCTTGTATTAATTCTGCTGGAATTTGATCGATACCTGGAGACTTATAATTACTCTACTTTAACAATAAAGTTTAGGGGGCTGGATGCCTCTTCAGTTATTAATTAAATATTACTATATGAGTCGGTTAGAGTCATAACTCACTTGTTCCAAAAATGAAAATTTTCACAAATGAGGGAAAACATACTTGTAATACTTGGAGCCACTTTCTTCACAATGAAGTGTAATAAATGAAAGAGCAAATAGTACAGTATAAATTGAGGAGTCCTGTTAGAAAGAAGGATGTCACGAATCTTGGAATAGGGAAGTAGGTATTCTCAATATAGTCTGAGAATTTATTGTGGAAATTTAAATTCCAGTGGGCTATGCTATTGCCAGAGTTATTGCAATTATGACACAACATTCTACAGACGAGAAAAAAACTAAATTTTCTTAGAAAAGCGGATTCTCCCCTTATTTGAGTCGAGCCCTCAATTTACAACCTCCAAAAGAAATACTGATTATAAATTTTATCAAAACTCAAATTTTTGTTACTACGTTCCTTTATATCACAAAATTAATATCTGCTTCCATAAATTCGCACATATGTTCAGTATTGTCCAATTGTTTATTATTCACGGCACCATCAATGACATACATGTAGAACTTGAATATACAGAGACATCATTTTATTTTTAGTAACATTTTTAATATTAACTTGCCTATACCTCTGGATCAACGCCGTGTGCTACCCCCTTCTACGATTGGAGTTCGATGATACTGGAGTAATATACAAACAAATCACTTTACTAGGTATAGGCAGGAAAGAAAATAGTTCCTCCATTTACGTAAATTAGGAAATATTGCGCTTTTGAGTTTGATAATTTTCATTAGGTTTTTGTTTAATCAAAATACAGTACATTATTAACAATGAGTGTTTTTACTCACGAACTGAGCTGTCCATGTGGACGTATTCATTATGCAGTGTATATATTATACTGTCTACAGCAAATTAGCGTACAATATAGAGAATTAAGTTAAATTGAAAAATAATCATAATATGGATATTTAAACACATTTTTTTTAAATGGTGGCCGTTCATTTCGATGCAGGCTTCAGTTTTTTCGTTCATATTATCGCACTATAGACTATTGTACCTAATCCCAATTACCAGTTTCGTTCTTCGTACTAGTAACTCATGTTGAAATAATTCTGTACCTAGGCCTACTCTATAAATGAGTACCTTACGTACTGTAAATTCAATCTTCACTTCTTCCCTATCTGAAAAGATAAAATTACTCAGACATACAGTAATATCTACTATCCGTCCAAGCGGTTTTGTGGTAGGGTCGTAGAAAGGAAGGAAATCACGTGACAGTTAATTACTTAACGAGGCCCTTTTATTTAAGTTAATTTAAACAGTTGTATAATATTAGGTAGACGTCCAATTCTTAACAGAAAATAATGTTCTCAGAAAAGAGCTAAGACAGCCCAGCCACTAGCTGGCGAATAAAAGCTGGTGGGGGAAACCGGGATACGACGTAGGCAAATGGACGACAGTAGACTACCTGTGCGAAAATGATTCAAAATTGAAAGCTCTTTCGTCACTGGAAAACGCGAACATATTTTTGGAACGTCCTGTTTACTATGACCTTAAGGCTACTATGTCTGTATATGTGGTCTTGAATCTGTGTGGAGGACGGTTGAACTTCATTAGTAGAAGGGGTGGGAGTGAAGTACATTGAAAAACTCAGGTACAATAAAAATTGAAGTAAAAATAAAATGATGTCCCTGTATTATAATTGTGATAAAACACTCGATCCTGCTTAATTTACCAATACATCAGTAGGAGACAAGCAGAATCAGGAAAGAATATTAACCTTGATAATTTGGCCTGATTTCTTTTCGTTATTTCTGGAGCTGGTACACATTTCCGGTGGTCGTCCTCTCTCTCCAATCGGTGATACGTTCTCTTCCATAATAGCCTATTACGTTTACAAAATGCTGAATTACAACCGCTAAATTAACTGATACTCATAAAAATAACAAGACACATGCAAGATACTCATTCACAACCCTATTCTACACAACAAGAAGTGGAGAAGCGGGAGGGAAATACTGATCGGTGATTGGTCGAGAAGCGCTATACAGCAGAACTCACAAGATCCAGTGGATCATGAGACTTTTGACACAAACCGGGAAGTTTGTCGCCTATTTATGCAAGCATTATGTAAAAAATGTGAAAAATTAAACTCTGAATCGTGTTATACGCAGATAACCGCATGGGAATGCAACGGTATCTCAATTTTTCATTTTTTGGAGCATGAGAGTTATGACTCTAACCGACTCATATCATGATGGGTATACATGATATCCAGATGTTATGCCTTCCTTTAGTCCGTCGTCATTAATATCATTACATACCTTATGATTAGACAGTGGATGCGGGATGACTTAAGGAAAAGTGAAGTTATTTCGTACCAGAGTATATGGTACGTGCCGCACCTGGCGAGTACAGCAGCGTACAAAACTAATGAACCCTGATCTGTTCATAGTAACATTGCAACGCAATGTTTGCAGTTGTGTTATCCTGCTCAAGTATTTAGTACGCGTTGAATATGTTGTGCTGATCCATTCATAATGGCAAAACGTTAAATTCGCTCAGAGATACAAAATGCAATTAAGAAGTAGGCCTATGAGAGTGACATTTTATGTATTAACGAAGACAATATCGTGTGTAATGTATGTAAAATTGAAATAAAAACCAGAACAACTCAGACTATAGAGAAACATTGCAACAGTACATCGCACAGGAAATGCGTTGAAATGAAATTTGAGGAACCATCTACATCATCATGATCATCATCATCATCATTATCATTTAGTTGTGCGGGTCTAACGACATGTGCAACATGATGCTCAGTGCAAATATTCCTCTAAAGAAATTGAGTGATCCCCATTTTAGAGGTTTTCTTCAGAAATTCTCTCGATACAAAAACTGTTTAAGCGATAGGCGAAGACGATTCAGCTTCGACAACTTATGAGAATATATCGTCGTTTACTGCAACGCTGGTAATTGCATCAATGATGGCGAGGACTGAACCTTGCAAGGTATGTACTACAGTACGTTATTTGTCTTTTTTCCTTCTGACTGTACGGAGATACAGTAGCATGTTGACGTCGTCTGTTTACGTTTAAAACCTGTTCAGCCAATGCGGTCTGAATGAAAAAAAAAAAACGTAAAATATAGTAAATGTGCACTTACATTCAACGATAAATCATCCCGCATCCAATGTCTACTTATGATTTAAGACTTTTGATGTGTTCAAAGTTAAATATGAAAAAAAAATTGAGAGTGGAACCTTGTTTGGCTCCGAATAGTTTGACTTAAATAGGCCTATGTTTCCCCGTTCTGCAATTCCGTTATCCGTTTCCGTCACCAAAGGAAGAAAATCACATCTCTTTATTCTCATAGACACACACCACGCAGTTTGCGACAGATGGGGTTCTAAATAGGGGGCGATAATGGTTACTGTTTCCGTAAGGGTTGGGTAAAAGAGGGGCGACAACCGCAATAATTGACACAATCTGCAGCAAAACCGCCACTACGCGGTGCTGCAGGCAATTTTCGTGTGATTCAGAATCGAAGGAAAGGACTTCCTCTGTTTTGATGTAACGTATAAAAACACTTTTCAGATGTGTAATGTCCACTCACCCCACTCCCCTCTCACTGCGGATACTACGCCATTTAGCGACAAAGGACGCCATATGACTGCGCTTAGCCACCGTCGCTATGGAAACCGGTCGAATGTCACTTGTTTCACTCCACACTCAATTGGATCTGATGAGGAGAGGCGTGAGGAGGGAGGAGACGAACTGCTTAATGGCCTCAATCCGACATCAGTATGCAGTACCGATGCAGCAAGCGTGGGAGAAGCTTCGTGGTTATGTTTCTGGCATAGAGACCTGCTTCGTGTAGGTACGGAAGATGTTTCGAGTCTCGTTCATTATATCGGTGACAATTCAAATGATGAGAACAGATAGGCGACAATCGCTAATACTATCGAAACTATCGATAATTATGACTTTAACTATCGACAATCAAACAGTTTGAATACTATCGACAGTTTATAGGTTTGGAAGTAAATCCTGAAAAGACAAAGTACAGGGCCATCATTTTATTTTTACTTCAATTTTTATTGTACCTGAGTTTTTGAATGTACTTCACTCCCACCCCGTCTACTAATGAAGTTCCAACTCCACACAGAACCAAGGCCGCAGATAGTAAGCAGTACTGAGTTACTGAGTATAGTACGTTCCAGAAATATGTTCGCGTTTTCCAGTGACGAAAGAGCTTTCAATATTGAATCATATTTTCGCACAGGTACTGTCCGTTTGCCTACGTCGCATCCCGATTTCCCCCACCTGCTTCTGCTCGCCCGTCTGTAAAAGCTGGGCTGTCTTAGCTCTTTTCTGAAAACATTAATTTCTCTTAGGAATTGGACGTTTACGTAATATTATACAGCTGTTTAATTTAACTTAAATAAAAGGGCCTCGTTAAGTAATTAACTGTCACGTGATTTCCTCCCTTTCTACAATCCTGCGGCATAACCACTTGGACGGACAGTAGATAGCATGTCTGAGTAATTTTATATTTTCGGGTCGGGCAGAAGTGAAGATTGAATTTACAGTACGTAGAGTAGGTACAGAATTATTTCAACATGAGTTACTAGTACGAAGGACGAAACTGGCAATTGGAATTAGATGCAATAGTCTATATTGCGATAATATGCACAAAAGAACTGAAGCCTGTATCGAAATGAACGGCCACCATTTTCAAAACTGTGTTTAAATATTCATATTATGATTATTTTTCAATTTAACTTCTTTCTCTATATTGTACGCTAATGTGCTGTAGACAGTATAATATACACAGCATAATGAATACGTTCGCATGGATAACTCACTTCGTGAGTAAAAACACTTATTCTTAATACTGTACTGTACTTTGATTAAAGAAAAACCTAATGAAAATTATCAAACTCAAAATCGCGATATTTCCTAGTTTACGTAAATGGATGAACTACTTTTCTTCCTTCCTATACCTAGTAGAGTGATTTGTGTTTTACGCCAGTATCATCGAACTCCAGTCTTGGAGGGGGGAGCAAGCGGTGTTTCCGGTTCTCTAAAGGTATAGAGAAGTTAATATTGAAAATGTTAGTAAAAATAAAATGATGTCCCTGTATATGATTATATCTCGTGACGAGAATACTGTACGAAATGGAAATATAAAAATTGGAAATTTATCTTTTGAAGAGGTGGAAAAATTCAAATACCTGGGAGGAACAGTAACAAATATAAATGATACTCGGGAGGAAATTAAACACAGAATAAATATAGGAAATGCCCGTTATTATTCCGTTGAGAAGCGTTTATCATCCAGTCTGTTGTAAAAAAATCTGAAAGTTAGAATTTATAAAACAGTTATATTACCGGTTGTTCTATATGGTTGTGAAACTTGGACTCTCACTTTGAGAAAGGAACATAGGTTAAGGGTGTTTGAGAATAAGATGCTTAGGAAAATATTTGGGGCCGGCCACCAGATCTACACTCAGTCAGGTAATTGTGCGTGTGTACTAGCTTTTTCAATATTAATTGTACTTATCTAGTTTAAATTTTCTTCTCGTAACATTTCTCAGTACGTATTAATGACATTACCTTTTCGTACGTTTTCTCATTGAAAAATTAGGAACTGATAAAAACGTTTCCTATGAGAGTTACTTATTTTGAAGAGCTCTATTAAATGGTACCATATTTGACCCCGACTCCGATTTGAAATTTTAAAGTAATACGCCACTAACCCTAGTTCCTGTTAAGACTGATTGATGAAAACAAGGTCAAGTGAAAGTTCAAATGTGCTCTAGTAATAAATATTTTTGTCTCGAAAATTTTAATGCACTAGTTTCCGAAATAAATGACTGTTACCGGTTGTCTGAATCACCCATTGTCTTTTCGTACGTTTTCTCATTGAAAGAGTAGGAATTAATAAAAACGTTTCCTATGAAAGTTGTTTGTATCGAAGAGCTCTATCAAATGGTACTTTATTTGACAACGACTCCCATTTGAAATTTTAAAGCAATACGCCACTGACCATACTTCCTGTTAAGGCTGATTGATGAAATCAAGCTCAAGTGAAATTTCACATGTGGTTTAGTTACAAATATTTTTGTCTCGAAAATTTTAATGCACTAGTTTCCGAAATAAATGACTGTTACAAGTGGTCTGAATCACCCTGTATATCGATTAAAAAATGAAACTCGTTCTCCTGATGTATAAACAATGTTTATAACGTGAAAAAATTCGTTCCAGACCACATGATGTCATGGAGCGAACAGAAAATATTGCAGATCAAAAGTGGATAGTGTTTTGTAAGACTCTAGCAAACAATTTCTTATAACCATGATGGCATAATCAGAAATTGCCTCAATAACGGTTTCTCTGTAATAGGCCCAGGAGCTGTCTATCAGTTTTTCTGATATAATTCTTCTACAAGTCGCAGAGCATCAGGCATTTGAATATTCGTCGTCTCTAAACTCAATGATTTCTGCCACATCTGCAAATTTGTTTTTAATTAATAACACTTTTCATGTAATTTTATTGAAACAAACGATTGTGCATTTCTTATGGCAGAGCTATCTTCAGTATTACAGTGTTGCTTTAACGATTACAATTCCCAATTGAAAGGTTCAGAGCCATAGTGGGCCAAGCGCCATTTATTAAAAACGGAGAAAGCAGGGGTTAAGGGGAGAGGATGGTATTTTGTGGTGAAAAATGAGTAAATTAAAAAAAATGCTTTAAGTTACACTGTGATATGTGTGGAATACATTGCATAACATTTTGTGGGTATTTGTGCCCTTATCGGATGTTGAGACGTCATTTTTAAACTTCCTGCGCTATGAATTTTTAAATCACACGCCCGCTTTTATCGGTTTCCAGTAACTTCATTTTTTTTGCTACATTGCCAGACAAAAATGGATATAATTTCTGAACTATTAAAGATACCTGCATGAAATTAGAGCACACATTCTTTAGACTATTAGGAAACTTTTCTCTGTAACAGAATTTTGTTAATTGATTTCACTTTAAAAATACGTCCGTTTGTTTGCAAGAAAGGAAATCAGAAAATTGTTATTAAATTTTAATTGTTTATTTTACATACGTAGGGTCTAATATCAAAAATTCTGTTACAGACAGTTTGTATAACATGCTTTTGCAAATACATTGCACAAAACTGTTTGAATCTATCTTTAAAAACGGTTTAGATATATCGGTATTAGTGTAATCCTGCATTGGGTATATTTTTTTTTCAAATTTGGGCCCCCAAAATATAATTTTTTTTATATTTTTATTTGGTTGAGTTTCCACAGCTATGAGCTATCTACATACAAAAAATTAATATTTTACACCAAATAGGAAAAAAGTTTTAAAAAGTACCATCCTCTCCCCTTAAAATTCAAGTGAATACCATAGTTTAATGAAGATTGACATATCAATTAGTTTTTTTATGTGCATACTTTATATTACTTGCTTTATGTTTAATTGAATTATGGCATTCACTTAATTTTAACCCTTGTTTTCTCCGTGTTTAATATATGGCGCTTGGCCCACTATAGCTCTGTACCCTTCAATTTACAATGTAATTTTGTATATCAAATTTCTCCAATACAAGTGATATTCTAACATTATTGAAGTTCACGTAGCCGTAGAATAGAGTATAAACACTGAACGACTACAAAACAACGTTAACCTGTCCGTTGTGCTGTCGTACCAGACACTGTACAGCCCTGACTCATTTTGTGACGTATGACTTCACGCATAACTATGCGCGTCGTAGGCAACTTGATTTCTTCTTCAGTGGATACATGCCCTAGCTCTACTCATTACACATTGAGCCAATCAAGTAATCTCGTAGTGCGCCGATAAGTTAGGCACGCTGCAACACAAGAACGACTGCAGGCAAGAGTGTCCCCATCGATCCGAAGGCTTCCAAACCATTTGCTGCGAAGTTCGGACATGAGATGGCAGCAGCAGTAGTAACGGCTAACTTTTCTCTTTCCCTCCACTTTATTAAGAAGTTGTGCGATATCTCTCACCGCCCCTTATCTCGTGCAACCGCCCTGTGAACGCATAAATAAAGCCGGCAAACACCCACCCATAGCGTTATCATGGAAATTTCTTTAAGCCTTTCTAATTCTTTGTGTCGTTAAGAAGGCAGTTTCCCGCGTAACGGCGCCACTGTTCGGTTTCCTTGGTTACGCTAAAACTCGAAGTAAGAACAAATGAACAGACGATAGCGCGTGCGAAATTCGTTATCATTTCCGTGAAGTTCTTGAGGAAATGCGATGAGGGGAGGGGCGGGAAGAAAGTGGGCTGTACAGTTTAATTAAAGAAGGAGGGTATAAAATTACCACTGTTTGAATCATTGGGCTCGAAACTGGTGCATAAACTCTACCTCATTATCTTTAGAGGTCTAGTGCGTTTGAGGATTGTAACTGCATCCGTGCTTGAAATTTTGGCAACGAAAAAAATCCCTCCATCTTCCGGAATTGAACCCGGGATCTATCAGTTGATAGAGGACAAAGTAATACTGAAATTAAAAATAAGAAGTGTTTTGCTGATATCTATAGTCAATGAAAATATTCAGATGAATGTCGAACAGTCAAATGGGATAAGAAGTATCCTGAGTCAAAGAATAATGTTATTATATTTCAGCGTTAGTGATTACAAGAAGCTGGTAGTCGTAACATATTCGGTCATGGAACAAGGAGCCGTTTTCTTCTTCGGAAGAATGCGCGACAGTGATTGTCTAGAAATGATAGGAGAAATACGGATGGTTTTACAGTCAAAATATCGATTTTTAGCAATTTAATTAGCCTACCTCAAATAAAAAAATACCTTCAATTCTGCTTTCTTAAAGAGTGCAATGTACTATAGTGATGGTGGTAGTAGTAGTAGTAGTAGTAGTAGTAGTAGACATTTTAAAGCACGTGTTGTGTTAGATGTATTACTATTACTACTGTATAATAATAGTAGTGGTAGTTGCAGAGGTGACCATGAGATTGGTGATGGTGATGGTAGTAGTAGTAGTAGTAGTAGTGGTGGTGGTGGTGGTGGTGGTGGTTGTGGCGGTGGTGGTATTTGTAGTAGTGGTAGTGGCAGTAGTAGTTGTGATAGTAGCCATATTAGTTATAATGTAGTAGTGGTAGTAGTTGTAGTAGTGATGGTAGTGGTAGTTGTAGTGGTAATAGTAATTATTTTGGTAGTAGTGGTAGTGGTAGTTGCAGTAGTGATGATGTGGTAATAGTGGTGGTACTAGTAGTTGTAATGGTAGTACTAGTAATGATAGTACACTGTAGTAGTAGTGGTAATGGTTATAGTAGTGTAGAAGTAGTGGTGGTAGTGGTAGCAGTTGTATGGTAGTATTAAAATTAGTAGTGGTAGTATTGGCAGTGGTATTAGTGGTAATGATGGTGGTAGTAGTAGTTTTAGTGGTAGTAGTGGTAATGATAGTGGTAGTGTAGCATTAGTTATAGTACTGGTAGTAGTAGTAGTAGTAGTAGTAGTAGTAGTAGTAGTAGTAGTAGTAGTAGTAGTAGTATTTTGAGATAATTTAAACAATTAAAGTTAAAAAGCTTTAGAGAAAAGTATATGTTTTTGAAAGCATAAGAAAGAAGTTAAAACTTCTATTAACTTAAATTAATCCACGTTTAGCAGTAGCAGTAGCAGTAGTAGTGGTAGTGGTGGTGGTAGTAATAGTAGTAGTAGTAGTGATAGTGGTGGTAGTGGTGGTGGTGGTGGTGGTAGTGGAGGTAGTAGTAGTAGTAGTAGTAGTAGTAGTAGTAGTAGTAGTAGTAGTAGTAGTAGTGGCCCTAGTGGTAGTGGTCGTGGTGATAGTAGTGATGGTAGTAGTAACTTAGTAGTAGTGGTGGAAATATTAGTAGTTCATAGTTAGAGTCCCTATATGAGTCCCTTTCTATGTCTGAAAGCTACAATTGTTGTTTACTTTACCAACGTATTATGGGTGTCCGTTTTCAAAACTTGGTGACCCGCACCGGGAAACTGTCGCTATCCAGAGCTGTAGTTCATAACATCTCTTTCAACCCACCCATTAGAGAGAAGTAAAAGACACACGTCAATATTACTTTCTAGTACAGTATAGAGAGTATATGATTATGTCTCGTGACCAGAATATTATACGAAATGGAAATATAAAAATTGGAAATTTATCCTTTGAAGAGGTAGAAAAATTCAAATATCTTGGAACAACAGTAACAAATATAAATGATACTCGGGAGGAAATTAAACACAGAATAAATATGGGAAATGCCTGTTATTATTCGGTTGAGAAGCTTTTATCATCCAATCTGCTCTCAAAAAATCTAAAAGTTAGAATTTATAAAACAGTTATATTACCGGTTGTTCTTTATGGTTGTGAAACTTGGACTCTTACTTTGAGAGAGGAACATAGGTTAAGGGTGTTTGAGAATAAGGTGCTTAGGAAAATATTTGGGGCTAAGAGGGATGAAGTTACAGGAGAATGTTACACAACACAGAACTGCACGCATTATATTGTTCACCTGACATAATTAGGAACATTAAATCCAGACGTTTGAGATGGGCAGGGCATGTAGCACGTATGGGCGAATCCAGAAATGCATATAGAGTGTTAGTTGGGAGGCCGGAGGGAAAACGACCTTAGGGGAGGCCGAGACGTAGATGGCAAGATAATATGAAAACGAATTTGAGGGAGGTGGGATATGATGGTAGAGACTGGATTAATCTTGCTCAGGATTGGGACCGATGACGGGCTTATGTGAGAGCGGCAATGAACCTTCGGGTTCCTTAAAAGCCAGTAAGTAAGTAAAGTAAGTAAGTACATATAGAGCAAGTCGAAAAGGTCTCCGGAGTTTTAGAAAATCACACTCATTATTTGTCAAACTTGTTTTTAAACTCGCATAGGTGCATTATGAAACTTGTAATAGGGTAGGTGGAATCTGCAAAATTCCCTCTACTGTGAGTTTTTCGTCCTTGGCGATGAGTGGCCCACTTATTTTCAGACACTGAACCTTTATTTCTAGCAAAATTCTGCGTGGAAGAACGAAAGAGTAATTTTGGAGGACAAAATAGTTTATGAAACTAATTCGAGTCTGGGTTTAAAACCATTATTACACCGCTAAAGTACACGTTGACCCATTTCACCAAAATGCAATGTAGAAAATAGATTCATATTCTATTCCTGCACGTCTTGATGCGATATATCTCACTCTGGCCTTCGCTTGCGGCATTTACTTCCCAGTCTATATGTAGGCTTCGACAAAACGATCGACTGACGGACTCTATCGTAACTTATTTACGAAATGGAGCAGTTAATTCATAAACGTCCTTGAAAACACAGGTATTTGGTAAGCAGCTGTGCCCGTCGCAGTCATACTGGCATGTTATACAACAGCAAGTTTGATTAATACGGCATTTCCATTACGGCAGTATCGATTGGTAAAAACAAAGTTCCGTGGCTTTGGTAATTGGCCGAGTGAAGCTGGTCTGAATGCTTGTAATTGGGAATTAATCTGGTTGCTTAGCTGGACCATTCGTTGGCTTAACGACCTGTCTTCAATCGCTGTTTGGCTAACTTAATGGGCAAAAACACTAAACACGACAATGATTAAATAACCTAGAATTTTGTATTCAAAAAGGGGGGTTGTCAACATCTTATTTGCTAGAAAATAATACAGACGTGGACAAATTATTAGCAAAATGTATGAATTTTGTGACATATTTTTACAAAATGTGACTTTTCGATTTAGACGACTGTTAACATTTTTATGATTATAGTACTCAGAAGTACGTAAAAATATCAACTGCAGTCAAAATTGAAAAGTCAAATTTTGTATAATTATACAATAAAAATCGTGAGTTTTGCTAATAATTTGTCCACGTCTGTAAATAATTGAAGCGTTGGGCCGAATAACGATCTATGTTACAATTTTTCAAAATCGAATTTTTAATGGAATAATGTTCTATATTATTGTGGCTCCCTATCACCACGGCATGGCTCGTCCTCAGGTTGCGGATCGAGGAGACGGCCTCCAGATATGGAGGGTAGCTGTGAATATAATGAATAAGCAGTCGCGGACAGCCGATGAGGGGTGGTCCTCCAGCTTGGGGTTGGGCGAAGGGCTAACAACCCATCAAATAAGTCTTGGAATGGGACTGATTCTCTGGCACGACCACAGCAAAGGAATAAGGTTTTGAGATTTGGTACTTGGAATGTTACAAGTCTATATAGAACAGGAGGGGTAACATTAGTAGCAAAAGAACTAGCTAGATATAGAATAGACTTTGTGGGAGTACAGGAGGTTAGGTTAGATGGGAGATAGGAGATTACTTGTTGTATTATGGGGAAGGAAACTATAATCACCAATTAGGAACAGGATTATTTATTCAGCATAATCCAGAAAAGACAAAGTATATGATTATGTCTCGTGAACATAATATTGTACGAATGTGAAAAATCTACTTGCGCAGTCATGTACCCATGTTAGGGGCTCACACAATGTGAGGGTATGCACTATCCAAAAACTTAAAACAATATCACTTTCAACACAAAGTTACCTTTTTTTTTAAATGGAACATGTATGTTTTTTCTAGTGAACTGAAAACAATATTACTGATAACGAAAGTACTTTTACTTTCCTAAACTAAATATTAGTGGCCTACAGTTCAAAGAAACTTCACGTTTCTAAATTACATCCAGAACGGAAAATGCACTCACAAATAATCAGTAACGTCTTTTCTGATGAAACTGTGTCACTTTAGCAGATGTTCAAAGTTACCACCGTTGCTAAGCATGACATCAGATGTTAAAACTTCCGTAACGTTTTATTTATTTGACAAGCGGGCATAAACGTTTTACGTCAAAATAAGACAAGAAAAAATGAAGAGAAGAGAATGCCAGAAGAAAAATTACAGGCAAAAAGAATCACAATATTACTATTTGAAATGGAAGAAAATGTTGCAAACTTTGGAGACCACACTGCGATTCCAAGAGTCTGTTTAATTCTGCATTGTTGCCTACATTTTCTGCTTTCCATTACGACACAGAAGGGTTGCAAACCTCCACTGGCTCTATGCGCCATTCTGCTGAATGAAGCCTATTCTAATGTTATGATGTCATTAACGTAATTTTCATTCGCTATTGTTATTGCGTGGAGTTATTAAACCACGATTTACTTGTTTCGTGGCAACGTGACATCAACGTCATTCACCTAAACAATCGCTGGAAGCATTTGCTAATCCTTGGAACATTTGAGGGCAGGACGCCATGGTTCCGGGTGCCTGTTATTACTCCATAAGCCAGATCGAGCGCTGAATGACGTAATTAACATCATTCTCTGCAGGAAGGTGGATTTAAGATCTCCCAGAACTTGTGAATAAAAGGGTTCAGAATGACTCTAGAAAACTGGGTCATTTGTTTCTAGAGCATTCAACACTGGAGAAGTTGTGAGATGAGTAAGTGAAGTTTAACTCTGAAAGTAGTGACTTCTTTATCTTTTAAAGGGGGTCGAAGAGGATCAATAATATGTAGATTGGATGATAAGAATCATGCTATAATAAAAAAAATAAAGAGGAGGCTATTCCTATTCTCATATGTTTTATTTGAAGGGTTCAGAACCATAGTGGGCCAAGCGCCATTTACTAAAACCGTAGAAAACAAGGGTTAAAATGAAGTTATTACTATAATTCAATGGAAACATATAGCAACTAATATAAAGTATACACATATAAACTATCGATTGGAATGGAATTTAAGTGAGGGGGCACGGATGGCCCAACACTGCGACCTGTTGAGATCTATTGCGCTAACCCTCGATATGGAATGAGTTACGTGCCACATATCCCCTACGCGCACCAACCCAACCACATGACTCCCTGACGACCGGTCCCTACAGCCGATAGAAATCCATATACCATTCCTGCTTCGGCAACTTCCCCCAAGGCCCCCCTGTCGGTCCGAGGCGAAACTCCTCCTCCGAGTAGGTCCGCCTAGGGTGCTCGTAGCAGAAGCCATTCAACGTCGCTTAGTTACATTCCACGGAGGCCGGTCGAGAGAGCCAGTGGTTCCGGGAGGCCGCCTGTAAAGTGATCTGAAAAACCAGAAACGGGATGATGAGGAAAGGATGATGGGGGAGGAAAGGAAGTGGCAAAGATGAGTGGGGTTCCATTCGCCTGATAAAGTTACCTGATATTCATCCATAGGAGTGAGGGAAAAACAGCGAAAAAACCTCACCAAGGCAACTCCTATTCGGGAATCTAACCCGGACCGCTGGGTTCGGAGTTAGACTCGCTAGCCCCTCAGCCACAAGGGTGGACACATTAAAATTAAATGATATATCAATCTTCATTAAAATATGATATTCACTTAACTTTAACCCTTGCTTTCTCCGTTTTTAATAAATGGCGCTTGGCCCACTCTGGCTCTGAACCCTTCATTTGTTCTCCTTGTATTCTCTTGTTCCCCCTTTACTCTCCTTGTTCTCGTAATTTGTTCCCTTTGTTCTCCTTGTGTTACTCTTATGCTTCTCTCCTTTTCCTTGTCTTTGCTTTGTTATCCTTAAGTCCCATTATTCTTCTTGTATTTCCCATGTTCATCATATCTTCCTCTTGTTATCATATCCCCCTTGATCATTTTATGTTTCCCTTATTCACATGTTTTCCCTTTTTTGTCCTTATATTCCCCTTTTTCCCTGTGTCACTTTTGTTCTCTTTCTATTTCCCATATTCTCCTTGTGTTACCCTTGTTCTCGCATTTCTCTTCTTCTCGTTATCTTTCCCTTGTTCTTCTTGTGTTCCCTTTTCTCCTTGTTTTTCCCTTGTTTACTTATTTATTTAGTTAAGGCCATCAGATCTTTTCTTCCAGATCACCAGAAGTACATATACAATAATAGAAATAAAAAGAAAAAATCACACTATAAACAAAGTGAAGCCACACTAAAATATACACAGGTTGCAGTCACACAAACTTTAGATGTGTGATTAAGTATCGTAATCAATTATATCCTAACTAATTAACTAATATAAACAAGACACTTGCAATTTTAATATAGAGTAAAAAAAAACACAAATCAACACTTCTAGCAATACCTAAAAAGCATTAAGTAAGAGAAAATTTTCCAATTTAAGTTTGAATTATGATAAAGTCCGGCAGTCCCTGACGTCATTAGGTAACAAATTCCGGAGGCGAGGTATTTCTACAGCGTAGGAGGATGAGTATAAAGACGTTGTGTGATGAGACGTTGTTCTCTTTGTCTTCTGCCATTCTCCACTCCTAATTCTTGCTATAATGTCATGTCAGATTTATGACAGACGAAGTCGCTAAAGGGTTAATTTTCCAGGTAAGTCATATGTCAGCCTTTTTCCGATATTACCGTAATATTATTGCATCATCTCTGAATGAAATTAAGTAATAAATTGTTTTATTTGGTTTCATGTATAACGAAATTCGAAGGTACACACAAACGCAAGTAAAAATTAATAAAAGAATATACAAAAGCGTGTAATCTTCGTAAGACGTTTTTCTTTTTCAGACACAAGCCAAGATTATGAAGCTATTGTATAACCTATGTGACATTGGAGGGCTTTTCTGGAACACGCGGTATAGTCTAATGTTATGGTAATGTGTATGCAAATCCTGCAGGTGGCAGAAGCCTCTAGTAAGCGCCTGTCAGGGAGGGGCTGTGCACACACTCCACCTGTGATTACACGGAGCTCAAGAGCTCGCCTCAGGAAGAAGAGCCGTAGCTCTTATTCTCCAGGACGAAGGACTGTGTTCCTCTCTGTACAGTTACACAGGCCTGGCGCCTAAGTAAATGATAGCGACAAGTGCGTCTTAGTCATGTGAAAATATTTTCCTACACCACGGTCGAGGCTATTAAGAATAATTAAATAAGTATATAATAAATTTTCAATCTTAAGACATATCAACTTGCAAATGTATATTTGCTATTTAATAAGATATATGAACGTTTTCGCCGTTTGGGGCATCTTCAGATATAACGAAACATATAATCTGAACCTATAATAATAATAAATTATGCAAATAACAAGAATAAAGAACAATGTATGTATGCAATGCATGAGATTCATGAGCTTTATGCAAAATGTGAAATAATACAGGATAATTGTTGATATAATCTTTAGATTTGAAATTGAATTGGACGGATATTTTATACATATAGCTCATGTTACAAATAAAATATACAATTATAATTAAAATTTGTCAATAATGTTAAAATTTATGATGATGATTGATAAAATAGATATTTTAAGAACAGTCATTAGTTGAGGATTGTCGTAGGGTATACGATAATTTGCGTAGCTGATGTTCGTGTGTTATGTTGTATTTCCTTGAAAAACGTTCGCTAATGAACTAATGTTATTTATGTCAGAGTTTACTGTTTCAATTTATTATCTGACTTGATGACATCTTATTGATTATAAATGACTGCTACGTGTAATCAGATTTGTTGAGATATTATTTGAAATGAATGCTCGTTGGTTATGGATGTCGTAGAGTATACGATGATTTTCGTAGTAGATAAATCGTAAGTTAAGTATGAATTTCAATCATTAGTTAAGTATGAATTTCGTAGTAGATAAATCGTAAGTTAAGTATGAATTTCAATCATTAGTTAAGTATGAATTTCGTAGTAGATAAATCGTAAGTTAAGTATGAATTTCAATCATTAGTTAAGTATGAATTTCGTAGTAGATAAATCGTAAGTTAAGTATGAATTTCAATCATTAGTTAAGTATGAATTTCGTAGTAGATAAATCGTAAGTTAAGTATGAATTTCAATAATTAGTTAAGTATGAATTTCGTAGTAGATAAATCGTAAGTTAAGTATGAATTTCAATCATTAGTTAAGTATGAATTTCGTAGTAGATAAATCGTAAGTTAAGTATGAATTTCAATCATTAGTTAAGTATGAATTTCGTAGTAGATAAATCGTAAGTTAAGTATGAATTTCAATCATTAGTTAAGTATGAATTTCGTAGTAGATAAATCGTAAGTTAAGTATGAATTTCAATCATTAGTTAAGTATGAATTTCGTAGTAGATAAATTGTAAGTTAAGTATGAATTTCAATCATTAGTTAAGTATGAATTTCGTAGTAGATAAATCGTAAGTTAAGTATGAATTTCAATCATTAGTTAAGTATGAATTTCGTAGTAGATAAATTGTAAGTTAAGTATGAATTTCAATCATTAGTTCAGTATGAATTTCGTAGTAGATAAATTGTAAGTTAAGTATGAATTTCAATCATTAGTTAAGTATGAATTTCGTAGTAGATAAATCGTAAGTTAAGTATGAATTTCAATCATTAGTTAAGTATGAATTTCGTAGTAGATAAATTGTAAGTTAAGTATGAATTTCAATCATTAGTTAAGTATGAATTTCGTAGTAGATAAATCGTAAGTTAAGTATGAATTTCAATCATTAGTTAAGTATGAATTTCGTAGTAGATAAATTGTAAGTTAAGTATGAATTTCAATCATTAGTTAAGTATGAATTTCGTAGTAGATAAATCGTAAGTTAAGTATGAATTTCAATCATTAGTTAAGTATGAATTTCGTAGTAGATAAATTGTAAGTTAAGTATGAATTTCAATCATTAGTTCAGTATGAATTTCGTAGGAGATAAATTGTAAGTTAAGTATGAATTTCAATCATTAGTTAAGTATGAATTTCGTAGTAGATAAATTGTAAGTTAAGTATGAATTTCAATCATTAGTTAAGTATGAATTTCGTAGTAGATAAATCGTAAGTTAAGTATGAATTTCAATCATTAGTTAAGTATGAATTTCGTAGTAGATAAATCGTAAGTTAAGTATGAATTTCAATCATTAGTTAAGTATGAATTTCGTAGTAGATAAATCGTAAGTTAAGTATGAATTTCGTAGTAGATAAATCATAAGTTAAGTATGAATTTCAATCATTAGTTAAGTATGAATTTCGTAGTAGATAAATCGTAAGTTAAGTTACGATTTATCTACTACGAAAATCATCGTATACTCTACGACATCCATAACCAACGAACATTCATTTCAAATAATATCTCAACAAATCTGATTGCACGTAGCAGTCATTTATAATCAATAAGATGTCATCAAGTCAGATAATAAATTGAAACAGTAATCTCCGATATAAAATAACATTTAGTTCATTAGCGAACGTTTTTCAATGAAATACATACATAACACACGAACATCAGCTACGCAAACTATCGTATACCCTATGACAATCCTCAACTAATGACTATTCTTAAAATATCTATTTTATCAATCATCATCATAAATTTTAACATTATTGACAAATTTTAATCATAATTGTATATTTTATTTGTAACATGAGCTATATGAATGAAATATCCGTCCAATTTAATTTCAAATCTAAAGATTATATCAATAATTATCCTGTATTATTTCACATTTTACATAAAGCTCATGAATCTCGTGCATTGCATACATACATTGTTCTTTATTCTTTGTTATTTGCGTAATTTATTATTATAGGTCCAGTTTATATGTTTTTGTTATATCTGAAGATGCCCCAAACGGCGAAAACGTTCATATATCTTATTAAATAGCAAATAAACATGTGCAAGTTGATATGTCTTAGGATTGAAAATTTATTATATACTTATTTAATAATTCACTAGGCATATTGAAATATAAAAATGAATTGTAAATTATTAAGAATAAGAATCTCAAGTAGCAGGTGGAACTGGAATACTGTAAAAAAGTTTTGCTCTATACTCTTTGCTGCATAATAAATGTCATAAATTCTACACAAGATTGAACTGAACTTTTAAATGTAATGATGATGTAAGTTCATCTGGTTGCGAGCAATCCCTGATCTGAAAGGAATCCCCATATTCACAGCGGATTTTTTATATTGTGCGCCAGTACCCCGCTAACACATAGTCTATCTCTGTATTGAGTTGTAGAAAAGGTTCGCAGCATTTTTTCGCAGTGACGAACGTTATTTGAGATGAATATAGGACAGAAATTAATCACCAGGCTTCGAGACTTTGGACCCGGTACAATAAGTTTACTGTGCATGTACTATAGGTTGTTGACTCGCTGCAGGTAGATAGAGATGCGTTGAGATTACAACGTTGCTGTTTAGAGTAGAGTACGGTAGTATGGGGAAACACGCACATATGTAGGGCGGGTAGTATCGGACATCGGGTAATATCGGACAGTGAGATTTTTTTCATCTACCACACGATGATAGTACCTGATTGACATGGTTACGTTTCTGTGATGTCGCATAGAGATACGTAACCATGTCATTCAGGTACTACCATATGGTGGTAGATGAAAGAAACGCACTGTCCGATATTACCCGATGTCCGATACTACCCATTCTGAAAGTAAATATACATTATACAATGACAATGTCAAAAGAATGTGAAAAGCATTTGTTCTCCTGTCTTTTATAAGCATTTGTGTTCAATTATAGACAGTGTTAACGGTGGAAATAAACATGTAGCAGTTTTAATTTCTTCGTTTCTCCTATTGGTCGTCTTTAGGAAGTGCAGTTACAGTACCGAATTGCAATGTACTACAAGATATATTTTCAGTGTCTCAAATATAAATCTTTTTCGATTATCTGCCAAACACAGTTGGTACTGTGTTAGAAAGAATCCAGTATAGGGCAGCTAAATTTGTTAAAGGTAAAAGAGAAGATGGAAACGATACGATAAAAGAACTTAAATGGGAAACTTTGGAAAACAGACGTAGGAAAACTAGAATAACATCATTGTATAGAGCACATCTAGGTCAGAAAGCATGGGTAGACATAACGGCTCGGTTAGAAAAGCCAACGTACTATGGTAGGAACGATCATGATTTTAAAATCAAATGTAGGAAACAGAAAACGGATGTAGGTAAATTCTCATTTTTAAATAGAACTATAAATGATTGAAATGACCTACCTGCAGCGGTCTTTGAGGGCTGTCCTTCCTTAAGGAGATTCAAGAATAATTTAAAGAGTTGTGTATAAAGTGAAAATTAAAATTAAGGTGACATTCAACATTTAATTTTTTAAGGTGACATGTATTTATCTAGCCTGACGAGTTTACTTCCTTGATTTGAATTGTAAATTATTTAAAAATAGCGTGTAAGAGGGCCTTAGACTAGAAATGTTTAGTTTAAATGTAGTTCTGTTTATAAGTATGCATAAGAATGCAATTATTTGACTTATTTGAACTGTTGTATCAGTGAAGCGAGGTGAGTCAGTGAAGTTATGGTTTTACAGTGCAGTGAACAGTTCCGATCAGTGTTAATTTATAGCGTCAATGAAATGTGTTCTATAGTGTCAGTGAAATGTGTTACAGAGTGTCAGTGAAATGTGCTAAAGTGTCAGTGAAATGCGTCATAGTGCCACTACAGGGAATGAGATGAGAGTAAAGTGAAAGACTATTGAAACTTATGTAGGACCTATACATAATTATGTAGGTTGTGTTGTAAAATTAGGTGTTTTATTTTATGTTTTATTATTATTGTGTTAAATTGTATTGTGTATTCTTATTGTATTGTGTATAAAATTGTATATGTGTTGTAAATTGTATTATGTATTGTAAATTTTATTGTGTATTGCTGATCATTTTAACTGTGTATTGTTAATATTGTATATACCACTGCCACCGGGTGCTTGCCCACTTGCAGTGTAAATAAATACATACATACTGTGAAAAGCTGTGCTCTACGTCGCAATGACGTGATAGGAGCAAAACGAAGAAACCTAACATCATTGCAGTCTCTAAGAGACAGTTCTTTATTCTCGGGTACTAATTTGCTGTTTATATTACACAATGTTCCATATCCGTTATTTTTACATAAAATTGATTTCCACTTCTGTTTTACACGTTCAGTAACCGGTGTACTTGGTGTCTCATTAAATCTCTGTGTCATTTCCTCAACTAATTTGAGGACTTTCGGCATCTCTTGCTCTGACTTTTCTAACCGTGTAATAGTTTCAGACACAGTTTGAAAATAGGTTTGTATGAAAACCAAATAATATTCGTCAGAACCTTCAAATTCAGGGCGTTTTCCTTTGCGTATTTGTTGGCATTCATTCTACAGTACCCCCACCTACTGTACGCTTTACCACTATACTCAGTACGCCGTTATGCGGATTTCCCACTGAACTACTCTATTGGGTCCGAAGTCTCGAAGCCTGTTAATCAGTAATACACCGTGTACATAAAATAATGTAACAAAATAATGTCAAAATATCTAATAACATGATCAGAATAATTGAATTATGGTTATTTGAAGAAGTTAACAAACGTTCGGAGATTTTATTTATTGAAAATAGTCACTGTCGTTTGAGCCGTATGTCACATTTTTTTCCGTATGTCTCATATTTTCTGAAAATGACAAATTTAGAACAGAAACTCGTTGTATAGGATGGCTAATTCAGACTAATTCAACAACACAGGTTCAAAGAAATTATAGGAGAGTCTACAATATTCGTCATATACTTTCTAGACGTGATATTCGGCTATGGTATGAGAAACTTACGCAAACTAGTAGCGCAGGAAAGGCAAAACCTACAAGAATACCGAGTAATCTGAAATTGTGCAACTACTAAATATCTTGTTTCAACAAGATGGGACGCCCACGCACAGGTTTCTCCAAATAAGATACCTCCTTGATTACTCTTTTCCTGGACGATGGATCGGCAGAGATGGTCCAATTTCTCGGCCTCCGAGGTCGTGCGTGGTTACAGCAGGACAGGTTCAGCCCACTTTATTATTCAGCTGCATGAATTCCTTGATGAACAACTTCAGGCCGCTGGATTGGACATGTATCAGCACATCTCCACCCCGATCGTAAAAATATTTTTTTCATATAGCAGAAGGACAGTGTTTTACACATACCAATTTCCATTATTGTACAAGATACAGTAATGGAGGAAAAAAAATGTTGAATATTTCCAAATATTTTACTGCTATAAGCTGCATCTAACCCCTTAAGAGTTTATTGCCAAAAACTATTTTGGAACGGGAAATTTTCCTTGATGGGCCATAACTATGGTCTTTTTTGTGAATAGGCCTGCCTTCAGATTAGGCTATATTATTCACACAGTTTATACAATTAGTATAGTACGCGTTGTAGGTTTTCCTCTTTTTCTTGTTTAATTGCTAGGTCATCTGCGGACAGAAGTAGATCCAAACTTTCTTGTTTTTGTTTATTTTTGTTTCTGTATTTATAATACTTTCCACTGAACAATCAGGTCTCACACCTTAGATTTATAATACTCTCTTATGTTCGCAATGAACCTGTGTTTATAATTGAGGGGCTTAGAACAAAATGCAGGTAAGTGACGGAAACCTAGTTTTGAGGAAATTACAGTTAAAGTTCTAGGCCTACATGCAATAGAATATTATACACTAATGTGGTGAAATGATGCCCATATAGCAGCACTGCATAGTGTGATCACTTACCTGATTTTATCCCAAAGAAACATCCTTTTGGGCTATCACAACACGCACTTACCTCATTTTTTTAATAATGTCACTTACCTGCTTTTTGTTCTAAGCCCCTCAATTGTTTTTAAAATATTACATTCTTCTTGTTTTAACAAAGACATCATTGATGGATAATTTAGGAACAATGTTTTCTCATTCTTAAAACTAGGCTGTCTAGTTACGTAATCTTCACAACAGAAGCGACAAGAATTACACACTTTTAAAGAATGAAGTACACATAAACCAATTCCTCTTCAGAACTGGTTTATTTTTAAGATGTACGCATGTGCCTATTAGCTGTTACATTAGTGAAAAGAAAGAGAAAGATCATTAGCTTAACTGGGCAACATCGCACTGACTACGTGTGAACTTCAGACCCGTATTCTTGTGTCCTGTACTATAGCAAGTGGGACTTAGACCTAGTTAAAACTGGCTCAAACATGCGAAGAAATGTCTTAAGAAAAATGGATCATCTTGCAATGTGACAGATACAATAGAAGCGATGATGCTAGCCACTAGACCACTGACTCTGAATTATAGATGTAGTCTGAAGAAAGAGACAATCTTTCTTCTCAGGGGTACCAACTTAAATAATCCAAGAAAACATCCGGTTGGTACAAGTTACGATGACTTCAAACTCGATGTGCAATCCCCAACGGGGTTGGGTTAGGAGCGATGAAATATAACTCAGTTTCAGATTTTCTTACTTCGGATCCCGTGACAAAATTCAATTTTCAGTAATGGCGGGAACACTATTCGTGAGCAATCCCTCAGGAGGTTTGGCGTGGGGTGAGATCCGACAGAACTTTTATGACGTCATTAATTTCAATGTTCGCAAATTGGAAGTGGGAGGGGGGGGGAGTTGCCATAAAAGTTGTGAGATACTATCTACGCAACTCGTTCATGTCTAGTCATTCTATGCCTCCATGTAGATAATCCAGCGAAAGCTGAGGAGAAAGACTCAACTTTAAAGCAGTAATATGAGGTTAAAATTTTTCTCTGCGCTTTGGAACGCAAGTAAAGAAAAATTAATCCACTACTTACAGGCCTTAAAATCCTCTCAGGATTCTTTCCTAAAAGAAAACTTCCAACTATGCAAAATGTTAATGAAAATTCTACGACTTTAAATTAAGTTCCGCTTAAAAAAGTATTCCTTGAGGCAAGAAATACCTCAAAATCATAATCATCATCGTCATTGCGTGTGTGAGGGGCAGTTTGTGATCCGTTACGAGCTTTTGGAAGTCTTCTCAATATACCCTGTGGTTTGTAATAAAATTCAGAAGCTGTGGAGAAAGACGTAAGGTATTACGTGCAATTTAAAGACATGTTTGTGTCAAATGAGTCTATTTATGCGATTTTAAGCTCTCACGGTGATTCTGTTCGGAAGTAGACTTTTAGATGTTCCACTGTGTACAGGAATTTAACTAGAACTGCATACAGAATCATCTTCAGTATTATACATCAAAATCTGAAGGCTTATCTTAAGGCTGGTTCACAATAAACCGGGAAGGAAAACGGCAACGAGAACGAGAACGGAAATATTGTTAAAATAAATGTATTTAAACGTGAGTATTCACAATAATTAGTTGTGAATGCTCACATTTAAATACATTTATTTTAACAATATTTCCGTTCTCGTTCTCGTTATCGTTTCCGTTCCCGGTTTATTGTGAACCAGCCTTTAGTCATCTAATTTGCTGAGTCTGCGTTTCGAGTAACCAAACCTTTTTCTTCATTAAGGGAATACTCCATTAAAAATTATAACTTTTTTCCTAATCTTTTTTTTCAACCAAATCTTGAGAAATTGTTTACTGTATAAAGGACTAACAAAAATCAAATTTTGAACTCCCAAATGTTTTTGGCTTTTAATTTTGTATTTATTTTTCTATTATTTTAAAGAAATATTTTCAAATCCAAGTTTTAGTAGATCTAAATTTTTAAAATTCCTTTGTTTTAGTTACATTCATAAGACATAGGGAAACATTTATATGCATTCACTTTGTGAAATAACTCATTTATTCACTTTCAAAAATTTTTTTTGGAAAATTTTAAATTTTATTCTTTCTGCAACTCATGCTAAAAGTATTAAGAAAACAAACTAGCAGCATCACCGGCGTGACTTCGTCTGTTAAGGCGCTTTCCTGCCGGTCTGAAGTTCCGCTCGGACGCGGGTTCGATCCCCGCTTGGGCTGATTACCTGGTTGATTTTTTTCCGAGGTTTTCCCCAACCGTAAGGTGAATGCCAAGTGGTCTATGTCGAACCCTCGGCCTCATCTCGCCAAATACCATCTCGCTATCATCAATCTCATCGACGCTAAATAATCTAGTAGTTGATACAGCGTCGATGAATAACCAGCTAACTAAACTAGCAGCATTTCTTACAAAATACATGCATAGAAACCTGCAGCTAACTTATAAATACTTGCAGTAAAAATTTCATCCAGATTTATTTGACATAAAAAAGTTGGTGTTGAATTAAGAAAAATAAACTTACGGAAAAATGGATTTCAAAGTAAAATGATTATTTATGTAACACATATCTATCGTTCGGGACGAGTTGCCTGGGTGAGGTTTTTTCGGAGGTTTTCCCTCACTCCTATGGATGAATATCAGATAACTTTATCAGGGATTGGAACCCCACTAATCCTCCCCTATCATCCTTTCATTCATCATCCTGTTACTTCTTCTGGTTTTCAGATCGCTCTACAGGCGGCCCTCCGAAGCTGCTGGCTCCTCGACCGGCCTCCGTGGATTGTATTCATGAGACTGAACTCGAGGCAAACCTTCTCGGGGGAAGACTTCCGCCTCGGACCGTTAAGGGAGTCTTGCGGGGCTTGCCGAAGCAGGAGTGGTACGTGGACTCTGTTGGCTGTATGGACCGGTCGTTAAGGGTGTCAAGTGGTTTGGTCGGTGCACGTAGAGGATCGGTGGGCACGCAACTCATCCCATATAGGGGAGTGTGCAATAGACCTCAGGTCGTAGTGCGTGGGATGTTCCCTCCCTCCCTCTTAGCAAGGAAAAAAGATATCTATTAAAATTTTCTTCCGCTACATTCATCTAGTAAATTCAGGGAGCCAACTTTAGAACAAAATGTTAATAGATTTGTAATAAGAAATTTGTAAAAAGAATTCTTTGATGAAAAATTAATTTTGACAGCTCTTTAAATGCCACACCCCCTACAGAATAGAGTGAAAAATATTAAACATATTTGTAATCACAATTGAACTAAATCATTTGGTGTATGAAAATATACACTCTAACGGAGTGAAATAGTCAATAAAAATATTTTGACAAATTTTCATGATTTTCAGTGGAGTCTCTCCTTAATGAATATCTTAGTTATTAATTTTTTTATATTATACATTTTTATTACAAAGCTTTTGCACTTTGAGGTTTTGTTTTGCCTCAACTTTTTTTTATATAATCTAACTTTGTCTTCTAGCGAGTAGCTGTTACATTTACCGTCATACATGATTGTTAGAGAGATACTGAGCGATTTGCAACTGAAGGGTACAGGAAAAGAACCAGCTTTGTCCATTTTTTATCAACAATTATTTGAGGTGCTCGAGCGTAAAACATATTAACTGATATTTTGGACAGAAATGAGATATGTAGCGTCTAATTCAGTAGTTAGTTTTCCAACATCTCAAGAGATGGCAGAAGTATACAGATTTTACTTTCCTGGTAACTATACAAACTGTTGCACATATAAATGTTTACCTACCTAATAACTTCAAAACACTAAAACATCACTTACCATGTTTTACTCCCGAATCCCTCATTTATGCGTGTTGTCTCTAGTAGGATTGGATGTAGTAGTTCAATCCTATGCATGAAACACTGTGATAATGTGAACAGTCTAATTAGCACCATGACAGATTTCAGATTTTGCATACAACAGAAAGTATGAGTATATGCTAAGGACAGACTTTAAATTGTCCTCTTGAACAATTTGCTAAAGGGACAAAACTAAAATTCTTTCAATCATTTATTATCATAATACACTGCTCTCTTATAATGATTGACTATATCAAGAATTAAATCAATGGTTTTCCCAAAGAGACTCTATGAAATGTTTGATATAAAACCATTTCTATCTCGAAAAGAAAGCAAAAAGAAGAAAATTTGTATTAAACCTTTTTGTTTGGAATATCTCAAGGAGCAACCCCCAGAAAATAATTACATCACTTACGGTTTATACCTTGTATACGTACGTAGCAGTAACAATTTCTTACGGTTTCTTTCTCTCTTAGTAACTAGTACAGAGATCGGATAATGAACTTCTGTTGTATTTTCCGGGTGTTAACTTTTGTTGCGGAATGTACGCTGGCTTTGGCCCCAACATTGGGGAAGCACCCCTCCCGGTGTGGGGGGGGGGAGGGACGGCGGTAGGCGCCGGCGTCAATAACTTTGTATCTGGGACAAAAGCGAGGTCACGGAAATAAAGAGCGGGGAAATTTGGGACACAAAAGAATGTTGATATATAGACACCGCGTCTCCATGGAGATCGTGTATGCACGTTCCAATCACTGGCTCAGTGGAAAATATTTTGAGATTCTGACAGCCTAGTCACTGTGATGAAGACCTAATCAAGGGCGTGGAAATGGGATATAGCAGATATTTTTCATATATTGCTACATGGAACCCATTTCATGCTGTTAGATTTCGATGCAGTGGTGGCTCTTGGAGGTTGATCACAGAAGGGCTCAGTTATGAAAAAAAAAAAAAAAATCCTCGGAATTTTAAAATTATAAATCCTATAAACTGAAAGGGTTACATCAGCTTCTTGTCTATGCGGGTGACGTTAATATGTTAGGAGAAAATCCACAAACGATTAGAGAAAACGCGAGAATTCTACTTGAAGGAAGTACAGCGATAGTGTTGGAAGTAAATCCCGAAAAGACTAAGTATATGATTATGTCTCGTGACCAGAATATTGTACGAAATGGAACTATAAAAATTGGAGATTTATCCTTCGAAGAGGTGGAAAAATTCAAATATTTTGGAGCAACAGTAACAAGTATAAATGACACTCAGGAGGAAATTAAACGCAGAATAAATATGGGAAATGCCTGTTATTATTCTGTTGAGAAGCTTTTGTCATCTAGTCAGCTGTCAAAAAATCTGAAAGTTAGAATTTATAAAACAGTTATATTACCGGTTGTTCTTTATGGCTGAGAAACTTGGACTCTCACTTTGAGAGAGGAACAGAGATTAAGGGTGTTTGGGAATAAGGTTCTTAGGAAAATATTTGGGGCTAAGAGGGTTGAAGTTACAGGGGAATGGAGAAAGTTACACAACGCAGAACTGCACGCATTGTATTCTTCACCTGACAATTAGGAACATTAAATCCAAACGTTTGAGATGGGCAGGGCATGTAGCACGTATGGGCGAATCCAGAAATGCATATATAGTGTTAGTCGGGTGGCCGGAGGGAAAAAGACCTTTGGAGAGGCAGAGAATTAGATGGGAAGATAATATTAAAATGGATTTGAGGGAGGTGGGATATGATGGTAGAGACTGGATTAATCTTGCTCATGATAGGGACCAAGGGCGGGCATATGTTAGGGCGGCAATGAACCTCTGGGTTCCTTAAAAGCCAGTAAGTAAGTAAATAAGTAAGTAAGTAAATAAATAAGTAAGTAAGTAAGTAATTAAGTAAGTAATATAGTTAGGACGTGGCATTTGAAGTAATTTATTTCAAATTGCTCTTCATTCATTCATTCATTCATTCATTCATTCATTCATTCATTCATTCATTCATTCATTCATTCATTCATTCATTCATTCATTCATTCATTCATCCAATTCCTATATTTCCCACTGAAGCAAAGGGCGGAAAAGGACATTTTCCATCGGATCCGGTTTTTGGCCAGATGTTTTATTTCTCCTAGGATTTCCCCATGAACTGTGTTTCCTTTATGACACTCCTTCGTCATGAGTTTCTTGATCGACCTGTTCCTCAGCTATCTTGTGGGTTCCAGTCCAAAACCTCTCTCTGCTCAAAAGCAAATATTCTCATGGGGGCAGAAAAAAAAAGGTATTTTTTTCTTCCACTATGTTAATAATGTCAAAGCAGGTGCTTATACAAATTTTGGCCACTCGGGCGTGTCTCTCAACTAAAAATAAAATTGCGGTGGTATATTCTGATGTGATGGGAAAAAACTAAGTACAGGGACATCATTTTATTTTTACTAACATTTTTAATATTAACCAGGCTATACCTCTGGCTTAACGGTTGAAACCTGAAACACCGTTTGCTACCCCCTTCCACGATTGGAGTTCGATGATACTGGCGTAAAACACAAAAAATCACTTTAGGTATAGGATGGAAGAAAAATAGTACATGCATTTACGTAAACTAGGAAATATCGCGATTTTGAATTCGATAATTTTCATTAGGTTTTTGTTTAATCAAAATACAGTACTGTATTAACAATAAGTGTTTTTACTCACGAACTGAGCTATCCATTCGGACGTATTCATTATGCAGTGTATATTATACTGTCTACAGCACATTAGCGTACAATATAGAGAATGAAGTTAAATTGAAAAATAATCATAATATGGATATTTAAACACATTTTTGAAAAAGGTGGCGTTCATTTCGATACATGCTTCAGCTCTTTTGTGCATATTATCGCACTATAGACATTGTACCTAATTCCAATTACCAGTTTCGTCCTTCGTACTAGTAACTCATGTTGAAATAATTCTGTACCTAATCTATAAAAGAGTACCTTACGTACTGTAAATTCAATCTTCACTTCTGCTCGATCCGAAAGATAAAATTACTCAGACATGCTATCTACTGTCCGTCCAAGTGGTTTTATCGTAGAAAGGGGGGAATCACGTGATAGTTAATTACTTAACGAGGCCCTTTTATTTAAGTTATTTTAAACAATTGCATAATATTACGTAGACGTCCATTCCTAAGAGAAATTAATGTTTTCAGAAAAGAGCTAAGACAGCCCAGCCACTATCCTTTACAGAGGGGCGAGCAGAAGCGGGTGGGGGAAACCGGGGTGCGACGTAGGCAAACGTACGACAGTACCTGTGCGAAAGTATGATTCAATATTGAAATCTCTTTCGTCACTGGAAAACGCGAACATATTTCTGGAACGCACTGTTTACTATAGGCCTAACCGTAAGACGACTCTGACTGCATTCGCGGTCTTGTTCTTTGTGGTGGACGGTTGAAAGTTTTAGTAGTAGAGGGAGTGAGAGTGAAGTACATTCAAAAACTCAGGTACGATAAAAATTTAAGTAAAAATAAAATTATGTCCCTGTACATTTTCGTAATCAGGACACAAAGGTCGACAAGAAACGCTATTTAGTTTCAATTCACAGACAATCATGCTGCACGGCGTTATTATTTTGTTTCCTACTGGACTTTTTTGTCTTTTGTTGCTGAAATATTCATTCCGATGTCTGTTGCTGCGATATTTAATTTAATTTAATTTATTTAAATTTAAATATACAGAATAAAGAATATAATTACAAAACAAACAAGAGAAGTAGAAATAAAATAATACAAGCAATATAAAAAAAGAAGATACAGTAGTATTAACAAAATTTGAGACCGAATGAGCAGCGCTCGTGCTCGGTAGCAGTTCAGATATAATATTAAAATAAAAAATAATAATAATAAATAAGTAAAATAAAATAGGAACTAAAATATAATTACAGCGGCAATGGAATTATATAATATAATATTAACACTAGAGAAGAATAATATCGCACGTGAAAAGTAGGACTAATATATATTTCAAAATTATAGAATACAAATATAATATAGGTTGATTAATTCATACACATATGCTATAAATTTATTTAATCAAATTGAAGATATTAACATGTTTCTAATTTTCTTGTTATATGTTAGTGGGTTACATGTTAGAAGTTCTGGGTGTAATTTAGTTAAAGCATTGTACAACCGAGGACCAAAATTTATGCTATGCTTTAGACCAGCAGATGTGAGACATTTAGGTTCTACTAATGTTGAATTAATATTTCGTCTTGTGTCATAATTGTGTATCTGTAATACAAACTTATTACGATTTTTATGATAAAATTTTAACAGCGTATACTTATAAATTTGTTCAATATTAAATACATTAAATTCAGAATAAATTAATTTAGTTGGATAATCGAAACGTTTCTTCAAACAAATTTTAATTATTCGTTTTTGTAGTAAATTCAACGGACTAAGATTAATTTTTGTACTTCCACCCCAAACAATTATACCATATTGAATGATAGACTGAATAATGGCCAAATAAAGATAGGTAAGTAGCATCGAAGGTTAACGAATTTATAAATTGTTTTACGAAGCCTCTTACAAAGATAATTAATGTGATGAGGCCATTTTAAATTCTGATCAATAATGATACCCAGATATTTGACATACGTGGCTTCTTTCAAAGGTGGACATTTACAACTTTTGGGATCTAAACAATTTTCACTGTGTATTATTAGTCTATATTTATCGCTAAATTTTTAATTTTGAACACTGGCAGCTGTTAACGAAAAAGGAAGTAAAGTTGATTTAGATATATTTAAAGAAAGGAAGTTGGAATTAAACCACTTTTTAACAATGTTAGCACCTATATTAGCATTTCTATATGCTTCCTGCCAAGAAAAACCACTGAAAATAACTACTGTATTAACCTGTCAAACAAAATATCTCACTTAACCTTATCAAACAGTGGTAATACTAATATTAATATTAATAATAATAATAATAATAATAATAATAATAATAATAATAATAATACGTTTATTACCAATACAAAGAAATTTTTTAATATACAAAATTCTATCACTACCATGAAAGAGAGTGGTTTCGTACTCAGGGGAGGATTCCATAATAATGCTATATTCATAATTTACAATAAAATAACATCTAAACATTAATGTTTACTCATAACAAATTGTTTACATACATTTTTAAATTTGAATCTGTTGGAGGTAAAAAGATATGGGTATTTCTTTATTAATTTGTTATAAATTCTAGGGTCGATATTAGTACTATGATTGGCCTTTAGTTTTGCATTTGTGAGTATATGATCTGAAATGTGTGTGATTTTTAGGTATAAAATTTAATATAATTTTGATGTTTTTTCAAGACTTTAAATTCTAAAAACATTTTTTTCGGTAGGGTAATCTTTTCTTTGATATATTCCACAAAATCTGTGTAAATCTAAAAATTAATTTTTTTTCTTTCTTCTATTCTTTCATACTAAATAATGGATTAATGCTTTCCAAGAATAGTTTTTGACATTCAAAAACTATTTTTCTGTGTAAGTTTTTAATTTCGCTTTCAATATTCATGAGGAAAATCACCGACGTTCAAATCGATACAACAAATTTTTAGTAGGTTATTTTACGACGCTTTATCAACATCTTAGATTATTTAGTGTCTGAATGAGATGAAGGTGATAATGCCGGTGAAATGAGTCCGGGATCCAGTACCGAAAGTTACCCAGCATTTGCTCATATTGGGTTGAGGGAAAACCCCGGAAAAACCTCAACCAGGTAACTTGCTCCGACCAGGAATCGAACCCGGGCCACCTGGTTTCGCGGCCAGACGCGCTAACCGTTACTCCACAGGTGTGGACTACAACAATTTGTTCTTTGTTATAGAATAAACCAGTTATTGATATAACTTCAATTCGCTATAGCATAAATAAAATAAAACTTTCGTAACAACTACATCTAGTATTTCGGAAGGGATGAATTGCACCGGTTAAAAATAAACTGTGCCGTGATTCTCCCTCAGCAGAGGCCGTCCCGGGGGTGAGCCTTAAAATAGGCTTCGCATGCTTGGGCTCTTTCCACGAATATCGATCTTTGTTACATGTCTTAGGAGTCCTTCCAATTCTTGACCAATTCCCTAACGAGGCCCGACCTCCTCGCAGTTTCCTCGGTAACAACCACCAATCTCTCCTTCAACTGTTCATCAGAGTCACGTGTCAAAGTAAGAGAGAGTCGGAAGGCAGCCACAAAGCTTTTATATTTCGCTCGCCTAAAGGCTGGTTCACAATAAACCGGGAACGAGAACCAGAATGAACACGAGAAGCAGAGGACGTGAATATGAAAATTTTTGATTCACAATAAACCGAGAACATAGACGAATATGCATATCGATATGTATGTCAATAACGATATGTAAAGTTGATATTATGCATTCTGATGTTATTTGTGTATAACTGACCAATGACGTTCTCTCATGAGTACAAGGCAGCCAACATAAACACAGGCTAACCAACTTCGAAATTTCAACTGAAACATTTCATTAGGTACGGTACTATAAATATGCCCATGCATCTTTATTATCACAACCTATTTTAAATCTATCATAACGTAAAATAATTAGAGAAGAAACATTTGTAATAGAACAAAAATGAACACAACAGTAGTTATTGAATTGAAGCATGAATATGTAGTGTGTAATACAACCAATACAGTAATAAAATATGATTCGCTTCCGATAGGTGTTCAAAGATGCAGCTATTGAAAGCCACGTATTCTCCTTCATTTTCTCATTTTTGTAGGAGGCGCGCTTCTTATCGTAAATGTGAGGATTTTCCTTAATACTCAATATTAGAATCTTATCAAATAAAACTTGCTCCATGATGCATAGCACAGAACAAAATAATGCATAGGTTATGTTACGGTCTTCTTGCTACAAAATACAGAACGGCAAAATAGCTTTTAGATGACAATAGAATGAATCTAGTGGGCTGTGATCGGAAACGTGAACGCCAAAGTTGAAACTTGGCTAACTATCCGTTCCCGATCCCGGGCTCCGGCAAGATTTTCGTTAATTGTGAATGCTCACATTAAAATATACACATTTTAAAATTTAACCGTTTTCGTTCCGATTCTCGTTTCTGGTTTATTATGAACCAGCCTTAAGGTCCGTTTAGTGTAGCATTTACTTTCTTGTAATGCGACGTATGGAGACGAAGTATTGTGGGCTGCAAATGTTGACTACAGAATTTACAAGGAAATAAAACATCTAACTGTGATAAAGTGGTTTTCGGCATGGTGTCTATAAATCCATGGCGTCACAGGCCATGAAAAGGCTAGGCCTACCAGCCGACTGCTTGCCTCTCGTTCACATGCCTTATAAGAGGTGAACGATCATCAAAACAGACCGGAGGTAATGTATGATTATCACGATGATTTTTCAAACCGCTCCAGTTGGTTTTCGAAACCGAATTTCCCTACTCACTGTAGCTTCCAAAATTCATCACAATGCTGGGTGGACACCAGTCACGTACATTGGTGGAGATATGGGAAAATTTCTTCCCCAAACAATGAGGATCTGAACCGGCGCTCATTATATAAATCTAGTCCCAGACAGGACGTTTTGGGTCACGCACCTATTGCGTGGGATCAGGATTCGGAAGTTACGAGTAAAAATTAAATTCTACACGACACGTAAAATACGCGTAAAAATATGTCACAAACGTAAAAAATTTAATAAATTCAAAACTTGCTGTGTTAAATTGCTATTCGAATTCCCAAACAACCAGCATGCATTACATCAAGTAATTCATTCGAGCGCTTCATATAAAGTCTTCAATTCTTATATCCTTTGAAACGACAAGCCGACACCATACAGTGCTTCCGCGTGTTGCTTAGCTACAGATCCCGGAGTCATCAAAGGCTGCCGAAGATTTTCAACATGTTGTCATTGAATTAGGAACATTAAATTCAGACGTTTGAGATGGGCAGGCATGTAGCACGTATGGGCGAATCCAGAAATACATATAGTGTGTTAGTTGGGAGGCCGGAGGGAAAAAGACCCTTGGGGAGGCCGAGATGTAGATGGGAAGATAATATTAAAATGGATTTGAGGGAGGTGGTATATGATGGTAGAGACTGGATTAATCTTGCTCAGATAGGGACCAATGGCGAGTTTATGTGAGGGCGGCAATGAACCTCCGGTTCCTTAAAAGCCAGTAAGTAAGTAAGTTCCCCATCGGTTCGACCGTCATATTTTGTCTTTATGTTTTCTGCCGAACTCCTCATTTCATTGTGGTAATGGATAATGCTGACTTCGTTTATTTTCCTTCATCCGCTGATCGAAGAAGTCCTGTTCACAGAAGCCAATATTATGCACAGTAGAGCGTCTCGTTTAGGCACAGTGAAAACATAAATAAAATGCAGGTAACATGTGGGGGGGAGGAAAGTCCGTGCGATACAACATTTATGGCGGAGCATTAATTTAAATTATATTAAAAAAACACACACACATACACAAAACAAAAGAACCCAAAGTGCATAACGTTATCATATACCAATTTTAACCAATCAACAATTGTAACGTTGAAATAATTCAATAAAACAAATTAAATTTTGCTACTTATATGATGTTCCTTTCAAGCAGCATTTTTTACGGTCATGAATTTCATTCTGTGTATGACTAACATAATATTACCGTCTTCTGTGGCTAAATTAACAAAACTACAGTACCGTAGGCTAATTATGTTTAAGAAATAGTGTTGTCACTTCAGACCAATATACTGTAATTTTGAACGTAACTTTCCATCACGATGCTGTCTGGACATCGATTTTACACACTGGCTCTAATTTCATGAGAATATCTTGTCCATCACTTATACTTAAATAATAATAATAATAATAATAATAATAATAATAATAATAATAATAATAATAATAATAATAATAATAATATTTTTTTTTATTTTAGTAGGTTATTTTACGACGCTTTATCAACAGCTTAGGTTATTTAGCGTCTGAATGAGATGAAGGTGATAATGCCGGTGAAATGATTCCGGGGTCCACCACCGAAAGTTACCCAGCATTTGCTCATATTGGGTTGAGGGAAAACCCCGGAAAAAACCTCAACCAGGTAACTTGCCCCTACCGGGAATCGAACCCGGGCCACCTGGTTTCGCGGCTAGACGTGCTAACCGTTACTCCACAGGTGTGGACATAATAATAATAATAATAATAATAATAATAATAATAATAATAATAATAATAATATATTTTTTATTTTAGTAGGTTATTTTACGACGCTTTATCAACAGCTTAGGTTATTTAGCGTCTGAATGAGATGAAGGTGATAATGCCGGTGAAATGATTCCGGGGTCCACCACCGAAAGTTACCCAGCATTTGCTCATATTGGGTTGAGGGAAAACCCCGGAAAAAACCTCAACCAGGTAACTTGCCCCTACCGGGAATCGAACCCGGGCCACCTGGTTTCGCGGCTAGACGTGCTAACCGTTACTCCACAGGTGTGGACATAATAATAATAATAATAATAATAATAATAATTATTATTATTATTATTATTATTATTATTATTATTATAACGTGCATATGCCAGACAATGGCTTTTACGATTTTTATTTCCTAACTTCTCCCGTAGTGAAATAGTCTGCTGTGTTCTTGTTTGCAATTAGATTTAATCTCTTCCTTCTCCGTAGCTAGGGAACAGGGAACAATTGAACATCTCGAGACAACATCTCCCTTTAACGGAACACCCTTTCTCCCAACTTCAGTATCTTAGCGACGGGATTCGGGGTCACTGAAACAAGTGACAAACTATAGGATGCGCGCGCTGATAAGCTAAGTTGTAAGAGATGAACAGTACTTAAGGGTACAAACACACGTGGTGAATCGCCCCCGAGGCGGCTCTAATTAAGGGACGTGGTAAATAGGCCAGCTCTACAGCTCATAATGATCATTCAGAGAGACTGGAACGAAGCCAAGAACAGGTGACCTGGTCCACACAAGAAGGACGTGTATGGGGAGGGAGAGAGACATACAAAAAAACTGGTATAATTGTACGTTTGACGCTTTTCACAACTATTCAGTATATCATGTTACATGTCATATTTTAGTTTACATTTCAGTTTCTTGGACTGTTATTCGAAATAAAAACGTAAATGGGCGATTTATACTTTAAGCAAGAGAAATTTTCACAGTCTCACATAATAAAAGTCTAACCTCATTTATAAATTGTAGGTGAGTGCAGATCTTGCAAAAATTCGCACATTATACAGTAGTTATTTGCATATTAGACTTAAGCTACTTAATTTTTCTTTAATTCACTGTTAACTCTCAAGCATTTCTTGGTGATTTCTGGTTGAGCTCATAGAATGCGTTACAAGTCAACAATATGTCGTTGAAACGTATGTTCAGGTTTCTGCCCAGCGACAGCCCTGGTATTACATTTATTTGAAGACTGAATAATAATAACCCGGAACACTCCCTATTACACTGGCATTCATACACATTTTCAGACTTAGGCACACAGAGAACTAGTTTCTTTAAAGAAAACTCCCCAAGAGCCGGGCCCGAGAATCGATCCCGAGACCTCCAGATCTATAAACCAGTATGCTGACTACCAGATCACAGAGACAGTCGACATTGCTTGAAACAAAAATAGTAATTTAAAGTTTATAGAAATATTTAAAGCTTTTAGTCGTTTGTAATGAAATAGGCCTAGTGTGTTTAGTTTCTGGCTTTTTGGTTAGATGTGTGGGAAATTCTCAACACACAACTCAATTTCAGAACACACACACTCTTTGGCTCCACTTTAAACCACACAAACACACCCTCACTGGAAACAAAACAAGAGGCGCGAAGACCAGCAACTACCAGTTATGAGGATGACCCATAATAGGTCGTAACATGTAAACCAGTTACGTTAGAATTTAACACAAGAAAGTCATATCATACATATTCCGAAGTGATACAGTGTTAAAAGTTGTGTAATCAAGATGTATATTCGTTTGTATTCAGGTCTATGGAAAATTTCTCTACCTTGCAAATAACTGTTGGCAACAGTCAAATAAAAGTTTAGTTATTGGAATTAGGCTTTTGGGAATCTGTGTGTAATTATAAAACGTTGAAAATGTCAACTGCTAGGACACAGTGGATTATCCAAAAGCCTAATTCCAATCAGTCACCGTGAAAGTCTAAAAACTCATATAAAATTTAGTTATTGGAATTAGGCTTTTGGGAACCTGTGTGTAATTATAAAACGTTGAAAATGTCAACTGCTAGGACACGGTGGATTACCCAAAAGCCTAATTCCAATCAGTCACCGTGAAAGTCTAAAAACTCATATAAAAGTTTAGTTATTGGAATTAGGCTTTTGGGAACCTGTGTGTAATTATAAAACGTTGAAAATGTCAACTGCTAGGACACGGTGATTTACCCAAAAGCCTAATTCCAGTCAGTCACCGTGAAAGTCTAAAAACTCATATAAAAGTTTAGTTATTGGAATTAGGCTTTTGGGAACCTGTATGTAGTTATGAAACGTTGAAAATATCACGTTCTAGGACACGGTGGATTACCCAAAAGCCTAATTCCAATCAGAGTCATCGTGATAGCCTAAAAACTGATATAAAAGTTTAGTTACTAAAACATATGTTTCAATAGAATTTTGACACAATTTCTTAAATAAAACATCACAAGGACTGAAATGTTGTATAGAAGTGGGCCTTTAGAAATGTTCTTTGCAGTAGATAATTACTTGAACTGATGTAGCTAGTTGAATACGAATTTTAAAAACAGAACTTATTCCTGTTTCATGAAGTAGACCTACAGTAAGTTGTGGAAATGCGGAAGAATATAACTGACGGTGTTACTGTCGACAAAATGTAGGCCGCTACATAAAAAGAGAAAAATTGTGAGGTTTTGACATTAAAGGTTTGCTATGACGTCACTTGTGGTACCAATGAAGCATTGATGTAAGAACTTCGTGCCATCATCTTCGTGAGGCCAAATTTAGTTTCATTGCAACATAAGGGCATTTATTTATTTATTTATTTATTTATTTATTTATTTATTTATTTATTTATTTATTTATTTATTTACTGCGAATTGACACAACAGAGTCCGCTCAATAATTGCTAACAGAATAAGGGAACATGGTGAAGTTTACGAAGTATATGAGGAAGTTCAATGTCTTTCTACGGAAGGATCTACACGGCGTGCTGACATTATAATAATTGACCGAGATAAAAAAAAAACTGGTCTCATTGTTGACCCACCTGTAAGGATCGAAATTAGTGAAGATCAACCAAAGCAGGTACATGAAGAGAAACGCGCTAAATTACCTTCCATGCTGTGATGATCTCAGTTATAAATATAATATTCAAGATTGGAATGTCATTGGACTTATGTTTGGTGTGCGAGAAACAATTCCCAAATTTACATTCGAGATCCTCAGAAAATTAAAGGTTCGTAATAAGACTTTTCAGACAATTGCATCAACCATTTTAAAATCTTCACTGAACATCATCAATCACCATCTCTATTCATCTTCATAATATTCAATGTATATTATTTATTTTCAATAAATTTTTATCGTTTTGATAGCCACCACATCTTGTCGCAGAATATTGTTTTTTTAAAATTCGATTATGTAATTTTCTAACATTAATTTACATTTTCTTTTTTGTTCATTTGAATTGATTAGGATGCCGATATTTTAAGTCCAAGATTTGGACGACTATAATTTTCATGATATTGTTATTTATTTATTTATTTTGGAATTAAGTGATTCTTTTTATCGCGGATTAAAAAACAGATGCCAAAATTACGTACAATATTTGGTATTACGTCCTTCAAGAACACAATGTGGAATATAGTATGTAGACAGGTCTCTCGAGCTTATGCTGGTATTAAATTAATACGAATTTAGTTAAAACAAAAGAATTCTGGCTCTCATCCATGAGGCAGCCTGAAACAAAAGAGAGCGCCAGTTACCATGCCGACACACAAGTCGCCCTCTCGCTTGCTCGGACTGGCCGCATGCATCTTTCTTTCCTTATTTATGGATTTACATTGGCCGCGGCGCTGAAGGCAGCAGCTTCAAGTTCTGCTGGGATTCGGTCCTTCTCGACGAATCAATAGTCCAGTTTCGTAGTTTAACCCACAGCGCAGGTATCCTAAGACACATGTCTTGGCTACTGTTCCTGGCACTCTGTGTTACTTCTACTTCTTTGTGCTTTCCTAATTCTTCTGTTCTTCTTTAATCTTGTCTGACATAATTTTTATGTCCTTTTAAAGGTTTTTAGCATTTATTTCTATGTACCTTCTGACTCTCATTCGAAACTTTATTTCATTCTTTTATCTCCTTTATTTCTTGTTTTTACATAATTCATTTTCTTCTAATTTCTTAAACAATTTCTTTTGTTAAGTTTGTTTATACACACTTTAACATCTGTGATCATATCGCGTGTTTAAGATCTATGACTATACCAGTAGGCCGTTGTTACTATTTTTGATTCCTGTTTCTATTGTGTGTTGTAGGTAGCATATGTTGATGTAACTTATTTTTATTAATGTTTATGATATTGGTGAATGAGGCGGTGATGAATCATGGTATGTAAATTTTAATCCGGCATTTGCCTTTGTGATTAAGGAAACCATGAAAAACCCAGTGAGATTGGCCGGCTACGGGTTTTGAACACGGGACCTTCCGAATGCGAGTCTCAAATTCTACTGTCTGAGTCAACTTGCTCGGTTATATTTTAAATTTATTTCTGATTTTCCCCTAGTCTTTCACGCACTTTGGAAATCAAAGTGCTGGAGAGATTCAACATAAGAAATCAATTATTTGTAGATATTGTCTTCCGTGTATGTTTCACAGGGAAGAATAAATCGAAATGAACAGTCGTTTTATTTTCCTGAGAGGTTGAGAGAAATTCATTAATAATTGAAATTTTAAAATGTAACTTCATTTGTTTTATTTAACATTTATTTGTTTCTTCTACAGTCATTTTTTTTTTACTTCTGTTGTATTCAACATTGTTCCAAAATTTTACATCGGGTTGTGGTAGAAATAACAGAATGCTACTTAGAATCAGTAATATTAATGAATTTTTTATTTGGTTATTTTACGACGCTGTATCAAAATCTAGGTCATTTAGCGTCTGAATGATATGAAGGTGATAATGCCGGTGAAATGAGTCCGGGGTCCAACACCGAAAGTTACCCAGCATTTGCTAGTATTAGGTTGAGGGAAAACCCCGGAAACCAGATGACTTGCCCCGACCGAGATTCGAATCTGAGCCACCTGGTTTCGCGGCCAGATGCGCTGACCGTTACTCCACAGGTGTGGACAATATTAATGAAAATTAATGAAAAAGAATAGCATAAATGTAACGACTTTGTAACTTTGGCAACAGATAAATATAGTCACTATGGCAACGGATAAATACAAACCTACTGAACAAGTTTCTTCATTTAAATATTAGGATATCATGTCAGTTATGAAAATAAAATAGACATATCTGCTAAAATTTTAAATTATAACCGAGCAATGGCAGTCGTCGATAAAGTGTTAAACCCTCACTAGTGCAGAAACATATGAGGATTAAAGCAATCACATGATATATAGTTCCCCTAAAGTTAAAGGCTTGGGATTATTTAGAGCTACGTGGGAAGCTTGCATTCAACGGTACAATAACTGCCTTACATTGCAAACCATCAATAACTGTCATGTTAATGCATCAAGAGATCTAGAAGCCGAGGCTAATAACTGTCTTAATAAATTGGGCATAAAACGAGAACAATTGCCTGCAGAGATTAAAAAATAACTAGTACAACGCTGAGAAATATATTAAGAAATGAGGACTACAAAAAATGGTGTACAATCAAGGAGAAAGGCAGAGGCGTGGCATTATTTCAGGAATACATGGCAGCTAACCGTTGGATAAAAACAAGGGATGGTCTCTCTGTATCCGAGTGGAAGGAGGCAATTAAAATGATAGGACAAGTGTCAAACGTGCGTGCCATGCCAGGTCAGTCTCAGGATGGCTCCTAGTGCAGACATTGCACTGAGATAGAAACCTTACCCCACATCCTGGGATTCTGCCAACATGGAACTCTCATCCGGAATACTAGACACCATGCAATACGAGAACTTATTGCTAAAAGTCTTCCTTCCTTCTACGAGGTTCACCAAGAAGTCCACTGCCTTGCAAAAGATGGAAGTTCTCGGCGCGTTGACATCATTGCCATTGATAGAGGAAATGACAGAGCAATTATCATCGATCCCACCGTGCGCTTTGAAACTGCAGTTGAACAACCTGTAGCAGTACATGAAGAAAAGAAGACCATCTATGACCCTACAATTCAATACTTTAGAGATTATTATCATATACAAGGACAGATTGAAGTATTTGGCCTATTGTTCGGAGCAAGGGAACAATTCCAAAAATTTTAGTTGAATGTTTTAAGTCTTTTGGAATTCCTCTAAAATTTTTGAAAATTATTGCTATAGACGTAATGAAATATTCTGTTCAGATTTTACGTAATCACTTGTACACCTAAATTTCTTTATATTCTATCTGATTACCAGGCTTCGAGACTTCGGACCCGATAGAGCAGTTCAGTGGGAAATCCGCATAACGGCGTACTGAGTATAGTGGGAAAGCATACAGTGGGTGGGGGTACTGTGGAATGGATGCCGACAAATACGCAAAGGAAAACGCTCTGGATTTGAAGGTTCTGACGAATAATTTGGTTTTCATACAAACCTATTTTAAAACTGTGTCTGAAACTATTACACGGTTAGAAAAGCCAGAGCAAGAGATGCCGGAAGCCCTCAAATTAATTGAGGAAATGATACAGAGAATTAATGAGACACCAAGTATACCTGTTACTGAACGTGTAAAACAGAAGTGGAAATCAACTTTATGTAAAAAATAACGGATATGGGACATTGTGTAATATAAACAGCAAATTAGTGGACAAGAGTAACCTGAGAATAAAAGACTGTCTCTTAGAGACTGCAATGATGTTAGGTTTCTTCATTTTGCTCCTATCACGTCATGCGACGTAGAGCGCAGCTTTTCACAGTACAAACTGTGTTTGGCAGCTAACCGAAAAAGATTTACGTTTGAGACACTGAAAATGTATCTTGTAGTACGTTGCAATTCGGTACTGTAACTGCACTTCCTAAAGACGACCAATAGGATAAATGAAGAAATTAAAATTGCTACATGTTTATTTCCACCGTTAACACTGTGTATAATTAAACAAAAATGCTTATAAACGACAGGAGAATAAATGCTTTTCACATTCTTTTGACATTGTCAGTGTGTAATGTATATTTACTTTCAGAATGTCCATATGTGTGTTTCCCCATACTACCGTACTCTACTCTAAAACAACACATCTCTACCTTTCACTACCTGCAGCGAGTCAACAACCTATAATACATGCACAGTAAACTTATTGTATCGGGTCCAAAGTCTCGAAGCCTGCTGATTACTGATAATTATTGAATAAAAGCACTTTCCCAAGGATAGCTTCCATTTGAAAATAATAATCATACATATTGGTAACACAAATGATTATTTTTATTTGTATTTGTTTAGTATGCTGTGTCTTTTGGCAACCCTTACTGAAGAGCAGCTACCCTTGTGGGATTTATGTATAACACTGGCAAGACCAGTAATAACTTATGGTTGTGAGGCCTGGACTTTGAGGGAAAGAGATAAAACCCGAATAGTAGCCAACGAGATGAAATTCCTGCGAAGAACAGCTGGCTATACTAGATTAGACCGCAAGAGGAATGAAGATGTTCTTCAAGAGCTTGAGATATCTTCTATTTTGGATTACATCTATAGTTACAGAACTAACTGGCAGCAACATGTTCACCGCATAGAAAGGAATCGCATTCCTCGTCACATTTCTACCTACTGTCCAAGAGGGAAGAGAACACTAGGAAGATCCTTAAAGAGACAGTAACGGCCATTAGGCCCAATACTTGTCAGGATGATGATGATGATGATGATGATGATGATGAATTTAACTGTTGTTTCATTTCTCAACTTCCAACTCAAATGTTTCTACAGGGACATCATTTTATTTTTACTTAAATTTTTATTGTACCTCAGTTTTTGAATGTACTTCACTCCCACCCCTTCTACTAAGGAAGTTCCAACTCCACACAGAACCAAGACCGCAGATACTAAGCAGTACTGAGTTACTGAGTATAGTACGTTCCAGAAATATGTTCGCGTTTTCCAGTGACGAAAGAGCTTTCAATATTGAATCATATTTTCGCACAGCTACTGTCCGTTTGCCTACGTCGCATCCCGATTTCCCCCCCACCTGCTTCTGCTCGCCCCTCTGTAATAGCTGGGCTGTCTTAGCTCTTTTCTGAAAACGTTAATTTCTCTTAGGAATTGGAAGTTTACGTAATATTATACAGCTGTTTAATTTAACTTAAATAAAAGGGCCTCGTTAAATAATTAACTGTCACGTGATTTCCTCCCTTTCTACAATCCTGCGGCATAACCACTTGGACGGACAGTAGATAGCATGTCTGAGTAATTTTATATTTTCGGGTCGGGCAGAAGTGAAGATTGAATTTACAGTACGTAGAGTAGGTACAGAATTATTTCAACATGAGTTACTAGTACGAAGGACGAAACTGGCAATTGGAATTAGATGCAATAGTCTATAGTGCGATAATATGCACAAAAGAACTGAAGCCTGTATCGAAATGAGCGGCCACCATTTTCAAAATTGTGTTTAAATATTCACATTATGATTATTTTTCAATTTAACTTCTTTCTCTATATTGTACGCTAATGTGCTGTAGACAGTATAATATACACTGCATAATGAATACATTCGCATGGATAACTCACTTCGTGAGTAAAAACACTTATTCTTAATACAGTACTGTACTTTGATTAAAGAAAAACCTAACGAAAATTATCAAACTCAAAATCGCGATATTTCCTAGTTTACGTAAATGGACGAACTACTTTTCTTCCTTCCTATACCTAGTAGAGTGATTTGTGTTTTACGCCAGTATCATCGAACTCCAGTCTTGGAGGGGGGAGCAAGCGGTGTTTCCGGTTCTCTAAAGGTATAGACAGGTTAATATTAAAAATGTTAGTAAAAATAAAATGATGTCCCTGTATGTTCAAACATACGCCTGTACCGCGACGCAGGTTATTGCCGATTTTTTGCATAAATTTTCTTTCCATTCCTGTGCCTACTTTCTCCTATACATACCTATCTCATTTCCTTACTTCTCTTCCCCTCACCCATGCCCATGTTTCTCCCTTAATGTTTTCCGCCTCCTTCACTCTCCAGGTCTTGAATACTATCTGCTCTGTTTACAATCTTCTTGTCTACTCCTACCACGTCTGCATCTTCATTGTGACGGTCTGCGCATTTCTTTTGCACTCGTTTCTTTCTGTAATTCTCTTTTTTGGTTAGTAAGTGGCTGTCTTGTTGCTCCTTTTCCTTTTTCTTCATACTTACAGTCGTCCATCTTCCTGACCGCGTTCTAGTTCAAACCCCTTACTATTTGCATCCCCAACCTCACTCCTTCGTGTAATGCATTATGACAGCCACTCGCAAGCTTTACATCCCATCTTATCAGCACCGGTGACACTCTTGGAATATTTTAAAGTAAAGCTACATGCAGGCTATTTTTATATACAGGGCATTTCAAAATGATTAGAACAATAAAAACTCATTTCATCTGAAATACAACATTATCGTGTAGAAAACAATGAAACACACCCTAAAGTTTATTTCTGGACAGGTACAATATTTCATAATTCTGCAGTGAAGTGGCAAGCATAATAATTATGAAAATGGCTGCCAGTGATAAGGTGAGGTGCCAATGGTGAGGTGGAAGATCTTACAAGTCTGTATTGAGTGTGCAACGTCTATTTAGTACACGATTTCATAAAGAACCACTAGTAAGGAACTCTCAACTAAAGGTGATCAGCAACTTCAATGGTGGCCCCCAAAGTGACCGGACATCACGCACGCCCTGTGATTTTTTTTCTATTGATAGATGAAGAACACTATCTACACATCATCACTCCTCCACGATATGCGTGAATTGAAAAATTTCATTCATACTGTGGTGCAAATCATTGAAGTTCTACAGCACATTAGCGTACAATATAGAGAGTGAATTAAAATTGAAAAGTAATCATAATATGAATATTTAAACACATTTTTGAAAATGGTGGCCGTTCATTTAGATAGAGGCTTCCGTTCTTTTATGCATATTATCGCACTATAGACTATTGCATTTAATCCCATTTTCCAGTTTCGTTCTTCGTACCAGTAACTCATGTTGAAATAATTCTGTACTTACTCTATAAAAGAATACCTTACGTACTGTAAATTCAATCTTGACTTCTCCCCGATCTGAAAAGATAAAATTACTCAGACATGCTATCTACTGTCCGTCCAAGTGGTTATCCCACAGGATCGTAGAAAGTGGGGAAATCGCATGCCAGTTAATTATTTAACGACGCCTTTTTTGAAGTTATTTTAAACAGATGCACAATATTACGTAGAAGTCCAATTGCTAACAGAAAATGTTTTCGGAAAAGAGCTAAGACATCCCAACCACTAGTCTTTAGAGAGGGGCAGAAGCAGGTGGAGCAAACCGGGTTCAGACGTAAGCAAACGGACGCACAGTATCTGTGCGAAAATATAATTCAATATGAAAGCTCTTTCTTCACTGGAAAACGCGACCATATTTCTGGAACGTACTATACTCACGAACTTAATACTGTTTACTATGACCATAAGGCGACTAAGGTCTTGGTTCTGCGTGGAGGACAGCTGAACTTCATTAATAGAAGGGGTGGGAGTAATGTACATTAAAAAACTCAGGTACAATAAAAATTGAAGTAAAAATAAAATGATGTCCCTGTGTAAAGTGATACAATATTTTATTAAGATATTACTAAAATACAAACCACTTATCACAGAGGGATTACATTTTGTACCTACATGTGTTATTATTAACCAGATGCACCAGTGATAAAAGTTTTGTGAATTTAGCTTTAAAAACATGGAAGTTAGTATTTGCAGTACAGTGTCCCCATGAGGACAATGAAGGATAAATGCAAGACAAATGACACATATTGAAATTTGATGCAAAAAATAAACATATGAGACCTTTAGGATTTTGAGTCTGAATTATTTATTTTTGGAGGTAAAAATTTCGATGTGATAACACGAGGTTATAGCCAAGTAACGGAAGACAAAGCATCTCTTTCGTTACGTGAAATTCTTCATCTATCTCTAGACCCTTATATGGAGGAATGAACATATAGCGGCTTTTTAATTACAAGGTCTGACATCAGAGCCTTCTAGCGGAAGACACGTGAACCTGTTTGTATAATCCGTCGCGGTTCGCGGTGAAATGCGGTTATTTTGCGAGTAACGAGGCCAGACGAGCAGGTCCCTCTTTCAAGTTCCGGCACAAAGTTTTATGGACATTAATTCCAACTGGATGCAAAGTGACTGGCTGCATGCTAACTCTAGTCTCGTTGCTAGGATACAAATCCTTTTTCTAATAAGAATTACATGGGCGTTTCATAGCATATGCATAACTCTATCCACACAGCTCTTGACTGTCTATCTGCGAGTGCGCTTTGCGAAGACCTGTATAAGGAACGATTCAGATACAGGGCTTTCATTTCAAAACTTCCCAGTCTAATAACTAATTATTTAAATACAATTCAATTTAAACAAAAAACACGTCAATCTAGATATTGAGGGGGAAGTCTGAAACCAAGCTTAATTGCATTTTAGATTTCACCCCCTACCCCCAGCCGCCTCCATTTTGAAAATTCAAATGGCACCCCTACGTTTTTATATTTAAATATGAAAGAGCATTCAATTGTTTATACACCTCATTCATTTGTTTTCGCATATTTTGCTTTCTATCGCCTGGCAACCTGTATTTTTGTTATTATCAGTTGATTGTAGGATGAAAACACGGGTTATTTGGTGTAATTTCCTAAATTTAACCAATAAGGATGATTTATATTCTCTCTCTTGAAGGGTAAACACCATTTTTTTTTAAATAATTTAATACACAAACACAACTATTACATGAAATGCTCAATAAGTTTTTGTAGCTTTATTCTCTTCAGTTCTAACCAACAATACCCAATATGAGCAAATGCTGGGTACCTTTCGGTGTTGGACCCCGGACTCATTTCCCCGGCATTATCACCTTCATCTCATTCAGACGCTAAATAACCTCAGATGTTGATAAAGCGTCGTAAAATAACCTACTGAAAAAAAACCAACAATAACAAAAATACGGATTGTCAGGCGACGATAGGAAAGGAAAGATGCGAATACAAATAAATGAGGTATATAAACAATTGAATGCTCTTTCATATCTATACTAATAATAAATCTGTAGCCGAAATTTTTCTGGTAATTTTCGATTTTCCAAAAATAATTGGTCCTAACATATATAATTAACCACCCTGAAACCGAAAATCGCTTTTTTGAAATTTTTGTTTGTATGTCTGTCTGTGTGTATGTTTGTTACCTTTTCACGCGATAATGGCCGAACGGATTTCGATGAAAATTGGAATATAAATTAAGTTCGTTGTAACTTAGATTTTAGGCTATATGGCATTCAAAATACATTATGTAAAAGGGGGGTTATAAGGGGGCCTGAATGAAATAAATCGAAATATCTCGCTTATTATTGATTCTTGTGAAAAATGTTACATAACAAAAGTTTCTTTAAAAATCATTTGCGATAAGTGTTATTCCTTGAAAAATTTTGATAGGACTGATATTTAATGAGATAAATGAGTTTTAAAATTAAAATAACTGCCATCTAAGGCCGTATAATGAAATAAAAAACAATGACTTCTTCTATAAGGGGCCTTGGACAGCAACAATCGAAAGCTATGAAAGATAGCCTACAGAGAATGTTTCTGTGTTTGTATGAAGTAATATCGGAAGCTAAATTAACCGATTTCTATAATTATTATTTCACCATTGGAAAGTGTAGTTTCTCTAGATGGACATAATGCTATAATGTTATTACACTAACTTCTGATATAATATAATATAATATAATATAATATAATATAATATAATATAATATAATATAATATAATATAATATAATATAATATAATATAATATAATATAATATAATATAATATAATATAATATAATATAATATAATATAATGTATGTAATGTAATATTATAATATAATTTAAGTTATTTGAAGGGTTCAGAACCATAGTGGGCCATTTACTGAATACGTAGAAAACAAGGGTTAAAATTAAGTTATTACCATAATTCAATGGAAACCTATAACAAGTAAAATAAAGTATACATATTAAATCTAAATGATGTCAATGTTCATTACACTATGGTTGCATGTAATAAAAATTAGAAACATGTTAAAGGAATTGTCATTGCACCAATGAGTGATCTGTGGACCAAAATGATCGCATTTTAATTATTTGGATGCAATTTAAATTAAGTAACATATTAAACGATTTATCCTTCTATCAAACACGAATGTTCCCGTGATCAAACGTCCTATTTTAATTATGTAATTACTTTATATTTATTTCTAACGGGTACAGCGGAGCGCACGGGTACGGCTAGTTTATGTATAAAAATATATGAGTGTCATTTTAAATTTCAAAGAGGAGGAGACTGGGGGATGTGGGGTGAAATCTAAAATGCAATTAAGCCTAGTTTCAGACTTCCCTCTCAATATCTAAATTTAATTCAATTTAATTAATTAGTTGTTTATACTGAAGTTTTGAAATGAAAGCCCTGTAGTTATGACGTTACATACAGCGATTATTATTTATTTATTTATTTTTCCTCGCTGTTATTTATACTCGCTTTAACATCTTTGGTCATATCGCGAGTTAATCTTTGGATGAAATCCGAAGGCCTGTGTACTATTGTTGAGACTGGTTCTATTGTTTGTTAACTAGATGGCGACTGTATATATGTTACTGATTTGTTATGAATATGATCACAGCGTTTATTATTTTTGTACTTTTGAAAATAATCTTCAAGTGAACAACATTCTCACTTTTAATTACTTTTTTGCTATGACAATGACACTGCTTAATTTTTTTAATTATTTAACAACGCTGTATCAACTGCTAGCTTATTTAGCGTCGATGGAATTGGTGATAATGGGAGAGAGAGTCGAAGGATTCGCAATGGGTTCACATAATATTCGTCTTACAGTCAGAAAAAACTTCAGAGAAACTCTATTCCCTTTCTAATACCCTCTTAACTCTCTGTTTGACAGTACGGTTACGAAGATCTGTACAAAGAACAATGTAGGATGTTAAGTCGGTACAAAAGGGCTCATTATTTATGTAATTTTGAACAAAATCCTCATGTGAGGTGGAGCTGAATTTTTCTATATTTTGATTGGGTCCTTTAACGATGCTGTATCAATTGCGAGTTTATAGCAATACTGCTACAGTATTTAATCATAGTAGTAATTTAAGCCCAAGAATATATAACAACTTTATATTTAAATATCCTAATATTGTCAATTCTAATAGTTCTAGTATTAAATTAAAAAAGTTACGTATGAATTTTATAAAAATTGAAAAATTGTAAATTTAAATTTATATATTCTTATTGTGTAGTAAACATAAAACAAATTGTATTATATACTTATTAATTTCAATTCAGGAATCCGCCCCTGAGCACGAGTTCTACTCTTTCAGGGGCGAGCTAAAGTTTTTCTGTATATATTATATTTTATGTTACAATTACTAGGAAAATAAAAAAATAAAAAATAGATTAGATTAGATTAGATAAGATAGGTAGATAGATAGATAGATAGATAGATAGATAGATAGATTAGATTAGAATAGATAGATTAGATAGATAGATAGATAGATAGATAGATAGATAGATAGATAGATAGATAGATAGATAGATAGATAGATAGATAGATAGATAGATAGATAGATAGATAGATAGATAGATAGATAGATAGATAGATAGATTAGATAGATAGATAGATTAGATAGATAGATAGATAGATAGATAGATAGATAGATAGATAGATAGATAGATAGATAGATAGATAGATAGATAGATAGATAGATAGATAGATAGATAGATATAGATAGATATAGATAGATATAGATAGATATAGATAGATATAGATAGATATAGATAGATATAGATAGATATATAGATAGACAGACAGACAGACAGACAGACAGACAGACAGACAGACAGACAGACAGACAGACAGACAGACAGACAGACAGACAGACAGACAGACAGACAGACAGACAGACAGACAGACAGACAGACAGATAGATAGATAGATAGATAGATAGATAGATAGATAGATAGATAGATAGATAGATAGATAGATAGATAGATAGATAGAGAAAACAAACAAACAAATAAATATAAATAAATAAATAAATAATATAGCGGCTATGGTGATAATGAGAAAGTATTTGAAGACATGAGTTTGGGTATTATTAACTGATTTAAGTGATATTTGTCTTTACAGTTAGAAAAATGTCAGAAAAACCTCCAACCAGTATAATCAGCCAAAAATGGAACTCGTACCTAGAACAGATTTGGGTTACGATTTCAGCTCGCTATCATCTCAGCTTCATCGATGGCCTTAATGTTTCCGAATGAAAGAGAAACCAATGGTGGATTTTTCAGAAGAGGTAAGATTTTTCACTTCTTCAATTGTTGGCTTGCTATTCGATGGGTATCAACCTTGGTTTTGTCCACTACAAATACAACTCCCCATCTCCGAGATCTGAATTCAGTTCCTGGTTAGCGCTCTGCTAAGTAAGATATAAAATCAGTAAGTATTGACGATCTGATTTTGCGGTAATGATAAGACGATAGTGAACTCAAAACGGCAGGAGAAACCTAAGTATTCTAACAAAATCTACTAACAATCAATCTGTCCCGCACAAATCTCACAGGATCTGCCCAAGGCGGAACGTGATTCACATTATGAAAGGCATTGTCTGTTAGTTGACAAAACAGCGGTTGGGTCTCAGTGTTAGGTTGAAAAGCATCTCAAATGGACTTTGGTTAAACCCTGATATGGGCATGAAAACTCGTAACAGATAGAATAAAGGAGAAGAAAAGAAGGAGGTTTTATATCAAAAGTGTTGGTAGCTTAAAAGGAAATAGAAACCTAAATCCTTTCTTCGATTCTCTTTTTTCCTCGTATGTGTATGTGTGGTCATCGGAGGGAAACGGCAGGGAAAAAAAATTCTTAACAAGATTAATAGATGTCGCTGGTAGTACACGAAGGTCTCAATGTTTAACATCCCCAACTTCTCCACCTCTCCACTCCCCAGGGGGTGAATTACGTTTCCAGACTAGAAGGTAAAAGGGATCGTGAAACGAGGAGACGCAATCAACGAATTCGGTCTTAACGCGACAGATTAAAACAGTCCTGATTTATCACTTAGCAGGGCTGCCAACGGCTTAGCGAGGAAAAACACTGTTGCATTTACCAATCAGAGGGATCGAGGAGACTGGGATAATAACGGTGTTGATGAAATCATTGCCATGTATAGTTTGGGTTTAAACACATTATACACTATTTAATATGTATTCACTCTCAATTTTAATTTTATTTTTGTCTGTAATGGAATCCCCTCCTGAGCACGAATCTTACTCATTCAAGAGTGGGTTAGTTTATCTTCCATTGTATTTATTAACTTGTATTAATTTCAAACTTACTAGCAATAAAATAGATAGATAGATAGATAGATAGATAGATAGATAGGTAGGTAGGTAGGTAGGTAGGTAGGTAGGTAGGTAGGTAGGTAGGTAGGTAGGTAGGTAGGTAGGTAGGTAGGTAGGTAGGTAGGTAGGTAGATAGATAGATAGATAGATAGATAGATAGATAGATAGATAGATAGATAGATAGATAGATAGATAGATAGATAGATAGATAGATAGATAGATAGATAGATAGATAGATAGATAGATAGATAGATAGATAGATAGATAGATAGATAGATAGATAGATAGATAGATAGATAGATAGATAGATAGATAGATAGATAGATAGATAGATAGATAGATAGATAGATAGATAGATAGATAGATAGATAGATAGATAGATAGATAGATAGATAGCTAGATAGATAGATAGATAGATAGATAGATAGATAGATAGATAGATAGATAGATAGATAGATAGATAGATAGATAGATAGATAGATAGATAGATAGATAGATAGATAGATAGATAGATAGATAGATAGATAGATAGATAGATAGATAGATATGTTTTCTTGGTAAATAGCGCAATACGCACAAAACTATTTAATCGTCACGAAGTTGAACTATGTACGTACATTTTTACTCTTATAATCGCTATGACCAAACCACAAATTTTACTCAAAACGTCAGACCGACAAGTTGGCAATTCTTTTCGGCATCTGTGAACCTTACTCTGTCTCCTTCTTCCGTTTTTGGTAGTTTTCTTGCTTTTGTGTGGCAGTTTGTCTGGGCACCGTGAAGCTGTAACATCGTCCTCGTCGTCATCATCATTTTAATATTTTAAATTTTTAATTATATTTGACAATACGTTCAGATCAAAACTGAGTGCTCTTGAACTCGAAGCTTAGGACACTCTTGTACTCATGTCCACTAGGTTTTTAGGAAATTATCGAGTTGATAATTATGCTGAGCTAGTATACAGAGTGTCCCACTTATCTTGTGCACCCAATATAACTTTTTTGTTTGGATAGGTATTGGAATTTTTGTTTTTGAGAGTTATGTTAGACTGAGGGGCTAACATGAGTGTAGAGATTTGGTGCAAGTAACTACATTATGGTACAAGATACGCGTAACGTTATCAATTTTTCAAATAGCACTACATACTTTAATCATGTTACATTGATTACACACATTAAGACGAATTTAAAAATGTATGACAATAACAACAACGAAATGTAAAGTGAATGCCATCAGAATGTGACGTTTGTTGTGGTGCCCATTCATCTTCTGCATTAACTTACACAAAACGAAAGACAACTGACGTCCGTACATGTCGTGTGTTGTGTGTTTGCTGTCTTAACATGTAAACAAACCACAACAACTGTCGACGCCACAATCCACGTACAGTGGCCTGCATGTTCTCCGGACCTGTCGCCAGTCGACTTCTTCCTGTGGGGAACTGTAAAGGACAATGTGTACCAGAACATTCTGACAACACCAGATGACATGCAGCAACGCATTCGACAGGCTTATGTGTCCATTCAGCCAGCAACATGCGGGCAGTTATGCGGTCTTTCGGGGAACGCCTTCGAATGTGCATTAATGTGAATGGTCACCATTTGGAACATCTTCTGTGACTCTCAAAGCGCAACATTATCACATTGGAAGTACGTTTTTGTTTCGTTTTGTTGTTGTTATTGATTAGGAAGGTGACATTGTGATACATTTTTGAACTCCTCTTAATGTATGTAATCGATGTTACATGATTAAAGTATGTAGTGCTATTTGAAAAGTTGATGATGTTACGTGTATCTTGTACCATAATGTAGTTAAATGCACCAAATCTCTACATTCATGTTAGCCCCTCGTTATAACATAACGCTCAAAAACAAAAATTCCAATACCTATCCAAACAAAAAAGTTATAATAGGTGCACAAGATAAATGGGACATTCTGTATAACATGCTTAGAGCATTTCAGAATCTAGGTTGTCGCATGTCTTTAGTAATGCACTTTCTTCATTCAAACCTTGACTTTTTTAGATGCAATCTCGGCGAACATGATGAGAGGTTCCATGAGGAGATATCAACGATGGAATCCAGGTACCAGAGTCAATACCATCACATCATGATGGGTGATTTCTGCTGGTTCCTACAGAGATCAACCATATGCCAACATAAGCGGAAAATCAAAGGTGTCAAGCACTTTTAACAGAGTTTTTAGTGCTTACTACATGTTATAAGTGTATATCTTCTTATAAATGTATTTAAAATAATACATATATATTTTAAACTTCCCCTAAAATAGGGGTTGCCCTGAAGGACAAAGTATACCAAATATATAAGTATTAGTAAATGCGTACAATTTTATGAAAATGTTTTCGTGAGAAATATAATGAATATTATTGTGTTATTAATTTACTTTATATATGTGATTTCTCAGAAGATAGATTGAATATTTTAGAGCTATCAAAGGAAGAGTCTTGGCCAAAGAGGATTCAAGATTGAACTCTTTGCAGAAATTAATACATTTTTTTTAATCGTGCCTCTAGCACCCACTAATAACCCAATAATTTCAATAGTTTTTAAATAATAAGGAACAGTTTGACCATAAATTTGATTCTTCTCATTGTTGACATCTTCCGGTTGAGTTGTATTCAATTTGAAGCGGATAGTAGGATCTATTATATACCCTGTTGCGTTTTAAAGGCTAATATATCAACCCGCCGACAGCTTCCTGTTTCCGACAGACCATGGATTTCTTCATAGGTGGTATATCCCTTGTCGCGAAGAGTTTGAGCGATTGCGGACCTGATTTTGTGATGTCTGGCATTGCGTAATGTCTCACCATACGGGCAAGATCCAAGAACGTGGGCAAGAGTTTCTATCTCGTTGAAGCAGTGGCGGCAACGGTTATTGTTCATGGATCTGCCCGGAATAGCGCGTACAACAGCAACATTACCGACCATATAAAGAATATAATAAACTAAGCTTAATTTATACCTCTGACTTTACGGTACAGATATACTGAATAGTAAGATTTAGAATTAATGTTACAGTGCCATAACTCGAAAACCTGACGTGCTATGATAAATCTGATTATAGATCTGGAATCAGCGCATCATTTACAGTATAAAACACTTGAAATTTCTTCAGTAGCAGACAAAAAGTTTTCTTTTGTAGACCAGTGTTATAAATGTTTGTTTCTTCATTCAGACGCACGTATGAATTAGTCCTCCGAACCTTTGTGTATTTATTATTTTAGCTGATCTCAATCGTTACTCAAACTGAAATACTAGCACTGCGAATTACAGAATTTTAACGACGAAAAGTATTGTGTGTCCATCCCTAGTTGTGTTGTGCATGATGCCTAAAACAATTTACGAACAGCTTCAGTCAGACACACTGTACAGTAATATCCAAGTAACATCAAAGCCCAGTCCGAATTAAAATGCTTGTGCATATCAAAACAACTTCTTTAAGTTCCATTGAATCAGATAAGAATTGTGTGGCAAGGAGCCTTTTTATACATGTAAAAGTGTTGAAAATCGGAAAGCGAGACAAATGAGATTAAAATGTTGTGTACTATCCCGTTAAATGTTATACCGCTGTCTTAAAAAAAATTGCACGAGAACATCTAAACATGGCGGATTGGCAAGAAGATAACATTTTTAAAGAGGAGAGATTAAAGCATTATCAGAGGTTAAAAAATAATCATTTTCAATGAAAATTGCAGAAATTCAGCCATCTACCCCTATGGTAACCCTACAACCAGACGGTGAAGTTTGAAACTGAAATAATCCAAAGAACTTATGTTTGGCACGAATGACAATGAGAACAAAATTTCAGAGTTGGGTTTAGTACTGTAATTGCATGTATTTAGTCGTGAGTTGCACAAATATTATTATGTCCAATTAGGCCGGCTTTCAATTAAAGTAAAACAGTATCCAATGACATTAAATCAATTGTAAGCTCTCGCAAATTTACCTAATAATTACACAATAATAAACTGAAATAACCAACTTTAAATGAGAGGCTGTCGCTAGTGTACACGTTTGAAATTATAGTTATCAACTCGTATTCCCGTAATGTAACCTTAGGGAATTGTAGCGAGTGAACCGTGAGTAATGTCATTTTTTCCGGGGTTTTCCCTCAACCAATTGAAGCAGAATTGCTGTGTAATTTTCGGTGTTGGACCTCGGACTCAATTCGCCATCATTAATACACATATCACCATCATCTATACCAGGGGTCGTCAGCACAGAGCACGCTGGGGCTAGCCTCTCTTACCCGCGGAAAACGCAGTGCACTATAGTGCTCTCGTAGCTGCTAGCGGGTATGCTCTCTATCTCTCCCTGTTGCACGACGGTGTGCACTGGACGGCACCGCGTACCCATTGCACATTTCAGCGAGTGCTGACGACCACTGATCTATACCATAGCCCAGGTTCACTTCACGGTGCAGCGTGCTGTACTTGTACAAGATCGCGGCCGTTCGGCTACATAAGAATAGAAGTGGTAATTTACAGGTCTGATTCTACAGTGTATAATTTTGTGAGTACAGCTGTGTATTGGATACCGGTATTAAAATCTACAAAACCTGAGGTGGTTTTATGACATTATTACCATTAGAAATTAAATATTATTATAGCTAATGCCATGATGCGTCTATTTTTCATTAATTATACATAATATTAATGTTATATTGATAATATGAAAGTGAAACGTTTTGGGGTTATAAAAGTAGATGTAAAGAATATCTTAATTTAGATCTTCATTTCTATAATTTACTGAATGGCGGCTATATATACAAAACTTAAGTAAGATAATAATATTGTTATTAAAAATCTAATATTTTTATAGTTATTAATCAAGTGGGGTTGGATTTTTTTTCATATACTTAATGGCGGTGTCGTGTAGATATTTATATGCGTCATTCTCTTCAGTATTGGCTCGCGAGATCGCAAAAATTACAGTTCCTAGGGAAAGACCAAAAGGTATTACTTATTGATAAAATAAGAGGCCTAGAAAATTTTGTAATTTCCCGACCATTTCAGCATGATATCTTAGCAGAATAAAATTATTTTACGCTCTACATGCAGCTGCTATACCAAAATGCTACGTCTATTGTTCGAAAGCATAGCAAACCTGACATTTCTTTTAACTTTCGCCTACAATCCACAATGACTTGAAATAGATATTCCTATCGTCCTGACATTGTTACTTGCGTTTTCGCGTTGAGACTCAATAGCTGAAGGTGGATAGGTTCAAGAAAATGTATTTGGCATAAAGAAACCATTCAGAGGGAGTATGTTTCATTATTATGGAACCAAATAACTTTCAAAATGTCTGGTATTCTTCATTGAAAATAAATCTGAAAAATTTTTATTTGAAAGTCTAATGAACTTAGTTTGCAGAATTTGCTGCACAAGCCACTAGTTGTATACAGGGTGTTTAAAAAATACGAGGCATAATTTCAGGTATGTATTTCCCACATGTAGACAATCAAAATAGTTCATTACAACATGCGTCCGGAAATGCTCTATTTCCGACTTATGGCCTTCACAACATTGAAATTCACCGGAACGTTTTTCTTTCCGCAGGTCGTTGCCGTCAAAAGAGACATTAAAAGGGCACTCTGACAGTTCATTCCGAGGCGAAGGTTACATTCAGTGTTGTGTAGGCGTTAGACTGTGCGACATATATTCAAATCAAGAGCTGGCAGAGATACACTTCATGTACGGTAAGGCGGACGGCAATGCTGCCCTGGCTCGTCGGTTGTACCAGGAGAGGTACCCACAGCGACAATGTCCAGATCGGAAGACATTTTGTACGTCTCCATTACCGTCTGTGCGAGTATGGAAAATTTAACTCTCCTGGTTTGGGAAGGGGACGACCAAGATCTACAACTTCAGAAGTACAGGAGGAGATTCTGGAAGCTGTGAACATGACTCCTTCTATCAGCACACGAAGGTTAGCGTTGCAAGACATTGTTCCTCATACGACTGTCTAGAGTCTGTTGAAAGAGTATCAATTGTATCCTTATCATATCTGAGGACATACGCAATACTCCTGGAGTTTGGGATCGTGTTCGCAGGTCAATGAGACATCGATGTGAGGTCTGTATTCAAGCAGGAGGTGGACATTTTGAACATCTTCTGTAATGACAACGACCTGCGGAAAGAAAAACGTTCCGGTGAATTTCAATGTTGTGAAGGCCATAACTCGGAAATGAAGCATTTCCGGACACATGTTGTAATGCACTATTTTGATTGTCTACATGTGGGAAATACATACCTGAAATTATGCCCCGTATTTTTGAAACACCCTGAATAATAAACTGCCAATGGAAGAAACTATTTAATTAATAAAACTTAAAATAATCTGACTCAATAACATGTGGTTAGATATCGCTCGATGCATCACTAACAAAAATACAAAGCTTAAAGAAAAATAGCTGAAAGGATCTACCATGTGTAACAACAGAACTCGTTACAGCTAAAGAAAAACAAACATCAGATTTCAAGCCCTGACACTGGAGAAATCAAATATACTGAATCGAGGTAAGAGATTTGTTACCGCACTGCGATATTCAATTTCCAGCTTATGCTTTCTTATTTTACGGAGAAAGAAACTGAAGTCCTTTAAATTGAGATGAACGCTGCAGGGGTGCAACTGCGTGGCTTGATTTCCGATGCGGGGTATAAATATTTATAGCAACCCCACCTCGCAGCCCCCTTGCAAACGCCCATTTCCAATCAGAACGCTTCACTGTTCCACAGCTAGACGCAGAAGTTGGAGTAAGGCAGGCATATCATCAAGAGTTTTGTACTCCTTCAACGTAAAGTTACTTCATTTCCATCTTTCTTTCTGTCGGATGAATTCATAGTGTGTTTGTTAAAATAGTTACTGTCTTGTTAGGAGACGGCATTAAAGAACACAAAATTTTAATATTCTACGGCTATGAAAATAAACGTATTAAAAGGTGATGAGTGTAATTTTTATTAAATAGAAACTAGAGACTTGATCCTTTGTACACATACTCCTAGTCACATCAGTAATCAGTATTTAAGTGTCATGTTTACGGGTTAATTATTTTAAGAATTATTTAAATTTGAATAACAATAATTTCCTGCAGAAACCTGCAGAAAAGTATATTCTATTATCCATGCGCTAAAAAGGATAAATGTTCATCTTCCCTCTCGCTTTAAAAAGTCCCTTGTGTAGACGCTTGTATTTCGCTATTTTGACTGATGACATTTTACTGACTAACCTTTCCAGCGACAACAAAACGAAACTTCAACGTGCTCATAATTTGTGTGTACGTTTTGTAAGCAATGTTCGTAAATATGATCATATTACCCCATCCCTGGAAACAATAGGTTGGTTTAAACTAGATAAGAAAAGAAATTTACATTCACTTCTCCTTCTCTTCGAAATCTTGAACTCTTCTATTCCTTCGTACCTGTCGTCTCGCTTCACTTACCTTTCTTCCCACCACAATCTGAACACATGCTCTCGCCATGAAACAATACTAACAATACCATCCCATCGCAGCTCCTCATACTGATCCTTTTTCACAATAGCCCTGCCAAGACTCTGGAATTCGTTACCTGCTAGCATCAGGGACTGTCGAAATAAAATTAAATTCAAACGCAAACTTACTAGGCACTTGGTCGGTAATTGAGACTCGTTCAGACATGGTTTCTTGTAAATAGTTCTCTTAATCTATCACAAAATATTTCAATATATGGTAATTACATCACTATATAATTTTGTTATTCTGGGTTTAATTTGTAATTCGGTAAATACAAAAATATTCTTTGTTCTTAACTTCTATGATAAAATGTCTAGCTTTCATTAATCAGGTAATCTTGTTGTACTTTAATTTTTATTGTAATTGTAATTGTAAATTTAATGTTAATTGTAATTTATTCTTCATATTATAGTTGTAATCCCCTGGTAGAGGGGCAGAGAAGGCATGATGGCCTTATCTCTACCAGGTTAAATAAATAAATACTACTAAATACTACTAATAATAATTTCCATATTTCCAAAATTTTTCATCTCCCTCAAATTTTTAATCATTATATCTGAAATTTTTTCTGTAATACCTTTAATATTTTTAGACAGTTCCTGTGTTCTCATATTTTTTAGTTCAGTTTCCTCAAGTTTCTACAACACCCTAAGAGACGGCATGATGAATTTCATGCTTGAAGTGTCAACAACATATTTTTTAGTTTTATCTTGTAAAAATACGAAAAAATAAATAAACCTATACTTATTTACTTACAAATGGCTTTTAAAGAACGCGGACGTTCCTCACATAAGCCCGTCATCGGTCCCTATCTCGAGCAAGATTAATCCAATCCCTACCATCATCTTCCACCTCCCTCAAATCCATTTTAATATTATCCTGCCATCTACGTCTCAGCCTCCCCAAAATCTTTTTCCCTCAGGTCTTCCAACTAACACTATATCCATACATGCTACATGCTTTGATATTGTCCGACAATTTCTGACATGGTCAGGGAGAGAATTCCAGAGGCGTGGAGTCGATATGCTGAAAGATGATGAGTAGAAGGATGTTCTGTACATAGGACTAGAGAGAAAGTACATGTTCCGGGTTCGAGGTAGTGAAAGATAAACAAAACTAAATGCTAGGTAAGAGGGTGTGGTGGTGTGGATGATTATAAATAGTAATAAGATAGAGTTGAAAAGTCTTCTTTATTTAAGTGGACTCCAAGACAACAATTCTAGTGACGGTGTTACATGATCGAATTTTCTAATGTTACAAACGAAACGAACGCAGATATTGTGAACACGCTGTAGTCTATGGTCAAGATCAGTATTTAGATTCGTGAATAGAGAATCGCAATAATTGAAGTGGGGCATCACTGAAGTTTAAAGGAGTTTCTTTTTGAGGCTGAGAGGTAGAACGTTGGTTAAGTGTTTGAGGGAATTAATTATAGAAAAAGTTTTTTTACATATACTGTATAGTCACTTGACTTTGAAAATCTAAATTTGAATCTAAATATACTCCTAAATTTGTTACTTTTACATAATAATTTCTTTAATTTCTAGTTTAAATTTAATCATATTTATGTTTACTAAAACAGAGTACTGAGAAATTAATTTGTTTTAAAGTTTTAAGCCATAGTTGAAGCCATGTTTCATACCAGCAGCTGTTGAAATTTTGGATTCTGTAAAATTAAATAGACCCATGTTTATTCTCGTATTATAATTATGCCAATATGTGTTGAAATTTTTCTTGTTCTTATGAAAGGAAGTTAATGTTTATTATATATCTGCTCCAAATTGAAAACGTTAAAATCCAAATCAAGAAGTTTAGTAAGGTACTCAATAAACTTTTTCAGACAAATTTTGATTATTCTGTTTTGTAGTAAATCCAGCGGCTTTCTTATGGATTTAGAAACACTGCCCCAACCAAGAATGCCATAACGTAATACAGATTACACCAAGGATAAATAAATTAATCTTAAAATATTAATAAGGAGGTAAGAACGAAGTGTAACAAATCTATAAATAATTTTGAGTAATTTATTACATAATATTACATAAAAATGCAATATGTATGTCCCATCTAAGGTGCTGGTCCATTAGTATTTCTAGATATTTAACTTTAGTAGAATTTGTTAAACATGGGCAGTCACAATTTAGAGAAATTGAACAATTAGGATTGTGAATTTTAATATTGTGAATATAGTCAAGATGTATTGTAGTTTAAATTTAATAATTCTGTATGGAAATGTAAGAAGTTTTAAAAATCTTATAAGAGATCCCTTAATTGGACGTAGTTACACAATAATAGACCAACCGATAATTTGAAGAATGCGATATTTGTACAAATCTGTTGCTGGCAGGCTAATTTAATTCGGAAGAGAATAAAAAATGCGATATCTGAATTTTGCTGCATTCGTTTATTGCATTATATTCATTTATTTATTTTGCTTTGAAATATTAATTCAACTGCTGGTCTCTTATCAAAAATCGGTTAGCCTTTTTTGTTATTATTTGTGCTATTTTTTGTAATGGTATGAATGTTATAATACTTCTTGCATAAAATGTTTTATAAGAAACAGATTTATTTCAATGGCCAATATCTCGAAACAGGTTTTTGGCGCTTGGTTTCTTATTGCGTAACTCCGTCCAATTCTCTTACACTTTTGATGCATGCATGCATTCCACAATTTACAACTCTCAGCCATCTGCTAAGCTTTTAGGAATTGTACTGGATCCCAAATTATCCTGGACCCCACATATTGATTATGTTAGTACTAAACTCCAAGGGTTATTTATTTATTAAGCAAATTGAAATCACTGGTGCCTAAAACTTATGTAAGAAGTGCTTATTTTGCCTTCTTCAATAGTATAATAACCTATGGTATTTCTGTGTGGGGCAATAGTTCTAGTGTTCTCCTTCTGCAAAAAAAAAAAAAAAAAAAAAAAAAAAAAAAAAAAAAAAAAAAAAAAAAACTTACGTATTTTAACCGGTTCTGCTGATAATGCGCACTGCTGATAATGAGGTTATTCTGACTGTTATTAACCTTAAATCTTCACTTCTTTGCTGAAGGTAAAGACAAATTTAGCAAATTATTATCATAGATCTGATCATAATTATAATACAAAATACAATTTTCACTTGACTGAATCTAATGTTAGACTGGAAACAACTAAAAAACAATTTATGTCCATGGCAGTATCTATGTTTAATAGATTACATAAGTCTGCACGCACTGTTAACTATAACACATTTAAGAATGTTTTAAAATGCTGGATGATTAATCATCCCTTTTTTACTATTAGTGAATACTTTGAGCCCTCCGTTAATAACTTAGGTTTTTAATATAATTTTATTCACTCTGTTTGTTTTATTATGCCTATGTCCATAGTACTTGTATAATACTCATGACTTTAATAAAATCTAATCTAATCTAATCTAATCTAATCTAATCTAATCTAATCTAATCTAATCTAATCTAATCTAATCTAATCAGTAATCAGTATATTTCGAAATGTACAGAATTTCAAGAGTTGAGGGTTTTGGTTCGTTCTGTCTTCACTGTTCTGGAGATTTAGATTTAGTGCTACAAAAGCAGCAATAGTATATTATGCTTGTTTGCTCGTATACAGAAAGAGGGCGGTTGGGCGTTCTGCTATCAGGCCGTAGGTATCCCATTATGCGTAGGCCTACTGTACAAATCATTAAAACGTTGTTGGTGGTTTAAATTGGATAGAGTAAATTGGACTTCTAAACTCCAGCACCAGTGGCCAGTAATAATGGCGTATTCACAGTCTCCGTGTTTACGTCACGTTGTCCGATCTTCAATTGTTTCAAGCAGAACATAAATCCCATGTTTAACGTTTATTGTGTGCAGCTCTGAACGCTGTTGCAGCAGCAGTATGAATACACCCACTACAGTTACTCTTCTGTTTACAGCCCATTCGAAATTCGAAAACTAGATGGCAGAGCACATGTAAATAAATTTCTTTTTAAGTCAAAGTTGGGTACTTGACTTTACGGCATTCATTCAGGCGTCACCATTTAGAAATGACTCACCGAAAATGTAGTTCTCTTCGCCGGCGTAGGCTTTTCACAGGAGATGAACTACATAGTACTGCATGATTATGATTATTTGGATAATTGTGCAATACCGGAAGGGTAAACGGGAATGATCCTCGTAAACCTACTGCCGAGCACCGTTTTCGTCCACTACAAATTTCACGTGATCCCGCTGGGATTCAAACCCCGATTGAAAGCTGCAGCTCTAGGGAAGTATCTGGACAATAACATGGCATAATCAATCTTGTCATCATAAGGTTCACGTTTCCACCAGCTAAATATAAAACAGTATCGATAGCATCATGCCATTACTAAATTGACTTATGCCCGGTTTGTGATACACAGCTTTTAAGAGTGAGTTATACGACTGTGCTTGCAAATTTAGCTGCACTGATAACTTTCAAGAGTTTCTGGAAAATTAAATATCGGTATATGAAAGGAACAATCAATAAGTTTTCGGACTGCCCTGAATGTAGGCAACACAAATAACATAGGAAACGGAAAAGTTATCTGGAACCAGGGGAACGCCTGGAATCTGTACTAAAAGCATCACTTGAAAGGCAGAGAAGAAGACTAGTCATTACGCGTATATGGAGAGATTCCAGGAAAAATCGCAATAGGTCCTTGACATGTTTGCAGAAAATCAAATGTAGAAGCTCATTTCTTAAAGACAATCTGACGCTGTTTGATATAATGACTCAACAGGCATGGAAGCACTGATCTTCAGTAACACGCGCATGTATGTTTAACGGTATAATAAATACAAGTGCAGTTCGGAAATATATTGATTACATCTTGCATTTATAAGCGCTTGCAACAAATAGTTCAGGTAACTTCATGTTTAGTGTCTCCCGTTTCCTACCCAAAGCTGAAGCCTGATCTTACTTTCATGAAGGCTAACTTTGGCCAGCTGCCTGCTCATGTAACAAAACTATAAGGTAGGGGTATTCCACTCCAAAATTCAGTGCAAGTCATGAAGGAAGTGGAAACTATACTTCAAGAAGTACATAAAATAGAAAGCTAGATGAGAAGAACCCAATACGCGGGAATTTAAACTCGATTGGCAACACTGGCTATCGCTGCCGATGTAGCGCAGTCGCGCCGTATTATGACGTCATTTTCTGTTAGCCGAATGTTCGCGGCAGATAATGATGAGTCTCGAACATTGTGGATTGAAAATATGCATCTATAAAAGCAATACGTCAAATTTAAATTTAAAAAATGGAAAAAAAAAAATTCTTGTCTTGTACATTTGATTGACACCCTCCCGTCAAGCTATGGCGCCCGCAACTGGGGACGCGCCCCATAGTTTGAGAACCGCTGCGCTATGTTCTCTCACAAATAATTCAATTAATCATTCGTAAATATTCTTGGGAACATATACTGTATGTGTCCACACATAATAATAATAATAATAATAATAATAATAATAATAATAATAATAATAATAATAACAATAATAATAATAATAATTTATTTATTTTATTTATTTATTTATTATTAATATTTGTGTGCTGAACAACAGCCAGAGGCCAATTATAGTTCAGCACACTACACAAACAGAAGATACAAAGGTGCAAAAACAAATAAATAATATTTTAAATAAACAAAAACATACATAAATAAAATAGATAACAAGAACAGTAAATACTAATAATCAAAACGAAACTATACTTTAAAAGGATCTAAATTGTGCCCATGCAAATTGGCATATTTTATGCATCTACAGACTGCAGAAAGTGATTTAGAATTTCTGTTATAAAAATTTTTTTGAAATCTTAAACCTTTTGTAGGAATACGAAGGCTGATGTTGTTTATGATAGACTCACATTCAATATCACCATTGATAACTTTGCAAATAATAATAATAATAATAATAATAATAATAATAATAATAATAATAATAATAATAATAATAATAATCCGTGGCGCTACAGCCCGTGAAGGGCCTAGACCGACCAGCCGGCTGCTGGCTCACGCCCACATGCCGAAGCAGAGGTGGACGATCATCCAACCAGAATGGAGGTATCGTGTGGTTAGCACGATGATCCCCCCAGCCGTTATAGCTGTCATTCGCAACCGGATTTCTCTACCTATCGTAGCTCCCCAAATGCATCACGATGTTGGGTGGGCACCAGTCCCATACACTGGTCGAAACTTCAAGAGAAAATTTCTTCCCCCATGAGGACTCGAACCAGCGCGCATTCCGTAACCCGAGTGCTAGGCAGGATGCCTTAGACCACGACGCCACGGCGCGGGACTTGTGTCCACACACAGGGATCAGAAGTCAGAGCATGTTTTGTTTTCAGTATACTCGCGGTGCTAATTGCTGATATAAGACATGGTACCGGTATATCAACTAAATTCGCAGAAGGTCGATAAACATAGTGATGAGAAACATGGGTATTTCTCGTGGTTGGTTCAGGGATAAGTAGATGGCAGTGAAATTGTGTTCTAGACAACTTAGAAGTCTACAGAGAGGGAATGGCTCTTATACTGCAGCTTTTCTACTAGGCATTGCAAAAGAATTTGACTCCGTGTGGCACTATGGACTGCTTTATAAATTATTTCCCTATTTTCCAGATGCTCTCACACGACTTATTGTGAGTTATCTTCATCAAAGGACTTACAGTGTTAAAGTTGATGGCCATCTGTCTACTGTGCATCACATCAATGGCGGAGTTCCTCAAGGATTAGTGATCGGCCCTATCCTATACTGCACATATACTTCTGATTTACCAACATCTTTACAAACAGCAACATCTATGTACAGAGATGACACCATAATTTACTGTACCAAATCTCATCCAAACGAAGCTATTGCCGCCATTCAAAGACATGTGAGTTTCATTGAACGATGGTTCCTGTGTTGGAGAATACAAACCAACCCTGACAAGTGCGAATCCATAATTTTTACAAAGTGCACCAAAACACCTGATAGTGAACTTACATTATATGATCAGTCTCTACAATATGTTGATCAAGTTAAATATTTAGGAGTTACTCTTGACAACCGTTTACTCTGGACACAACATATCAAATCCACTACTGCTGAAGCTACTGCTCGGACCTTTCAAATCTATTGGTTACTAAGATCTCCAGTGCTCAGTTTAAAACAGAAAACAAATCTTTATCGACAATTAATTCTTCCTATTCTGACTTATGCTTCTCCCGCCTGGTTTTATGCACCTCGGACAACCCTCAAGCGACTCCAAACTGCGCAAAACAGAGCTCTCCGGATCATCCATGCCTGCGATTGATTTACCAGCAATACACAAGTCCATGAAGATCTACAGGTCGACGATCTCCACACTCATCTGCTACAAGCTACCAGACAATTCTACCAGAATCTTCACTTTAGTAATAACCCATTCATCTCATCATTAGGCAATTATGATCCACGGCATTTCACAAAATTCAGGACATCATTATTAGGCTTTTAGTTTTAGACTAGTTTTTCTTTCTCATTCTGATGGCATCACCACTGTATCTTGATTTAGTGGTTTTCCCCCACTTGTTTTCCTCTCATGTTGTTCAGTTTATATGCGTAGGCAAAAAACCTAGTGGTTTTGACACTACATCTCTATCAATTATGCATTAAAAAAAAGGGAATGGAGCTCTACAATCGCCAATAACCATCACAGTTCGGAGCTGTGACGGCAAGAAGCTGCCAAATCTCCCATCTACAAGGAATACGCAGCCAGCCTCCTTGGAAGGCAGATCTGCCAAGGATCGAACCTGGATCTCAGCCAGAAACGAAAGCGCTTGAACTGAAACAGAATGGTTGCAAATGATCAACAGAAAACTCCCTTATACGCATGCATAATATAAACACGTGTTTGGTTGGCATGGTAACGGGCTACGTGCACTGTTCGGGTGAATGTAGGAGTGTCTTAAGTGTGAAACGTTTGTGCGGCGACGCTCGTGTTTCCTGTCGGATAAGTAGGACGTCTCAGTGCCGACAGAGCCGGGGAGGCTGGCAGCCCTGACCTAGCGTGACCTGACCCGACATGACCTCGCCGGTCCGGCGACCCAGTAGCGACGAGGAGTCGGCCGGTCTGTGCCGATAGGATCGATACGCTGCGTTAAGTTCGTGGTCAGCTCTTGCGGTTGCCGCGCTCACGAAGGTCCGTGGTTCGAGCTATGCGTATAGCCATCGTCAATTTAAGTGGAAATCTCGTATCCTCTGCAAGAAGACTGAAGATAACGCGGAACCATACAATCAGCGGCAATAATAGTACAGATAATCATGCAATATGGAGGATATTGCAGATATTACACAGCCTAATATATACAGTCACGAAGCTTGAGTTGATGAGGGTGCTAGGAACATTAGACTGTGCAGGTACTATTTCGCATTGTCTATAATGAGGCGATAGTAGCGATCCTAGTAGTTAGCAACTATCTATGGATGCGTATTTATTACATATTGAGCTTCGTGACTATATACTAGACTGTGGGTATAACCTGATTCGATGTTTATCCTGTATTGTTTTAAACCATGCTGATGACATTCACGATAGAAAGAAATTGTCTAAGTTCGAAACGCAGAATACAAATAAAGAAGGTACCTAACAAATAAAAAATATCAACAAAAGAACGAAAAGAAGTCAATAATAAATACAGTGAAATCCCTGTAATTTGAACTTCATTAATTCGGAATTCGTGACAATTCGGACAGCTAATTCTTTTTATACATGATACTTTGATATTAATATTCCACACACACACTGAAGAAAGAAGTGAATGCAAAGAGTGAAAAATGTGGTGATAAATTCACATTATGCAGCATAAAATTCAACAGATGCAGTAACTGAATTTGTGGATTATAATCTGAGAAGAAACTGCCTTCTGGAGAACGCACTGGAAGGAATGGTGAACGGGAAAATATTTCGGTGCAGAAGAAGCTGTAATATGATAGACGACATTAAGATATATATGTATCATATGAGGAGACAAAGAGGAAGGCAGAAAATAGGAAAGACTGGATAATGCTGGGTTTGCAGTGGAAGACCTGCCCTTGGGCAGAACACTATGAATGAATATTGGTTTTGTTCCTACAAATCGAATTGATCTTAATCATTATGGTTGTAATAGAGAGTTTTGTAAAAAAATTTAGAACTGAAAATGGTTTGAGTTCTAGTTCCTTAGTCTGTCTTCACCCTGGGAACTTGTTGGAAAATTAGAAGAGACCAATTCCTTGACGGATAAAGAAATTCAAATAGATCAAAGTAATGTAAATGTAGTGACTGTTTTAGAATAAGAATATAGATTACTGATCAGGAAAAGAAAAACAAATTGGTTGGTTCACTGGCTGAGAAGAAACTGCCTACTGAAGGGTGCACCGGAAGGAATGGTTAACGGGAGAAAAGTTCGGAGTAGAAGAAGATATCAGATAATAAACAACATTAAGATTCATGACTCGTATGCGTAGACTAAGAGGAAGGCAAAAAATAGGAAATAAAGATCAGAGAATGCTGGGTTTGCAGTAAAAAACCTGCCCTTGGACAGAAAGCAATGAATGAATCTGAACTATCAGAAATTTTATCTTGCCACAAAGGAAATGCGTCATGATGTAGTTACAGCTTTAGACACAAAAAAGACCGAGAATTTGTCTAATTGTAAGTCCAATTCGGGCAGCGCCTGGTTCACACGACTAGATAAATTATGTTTATTTTGCATCTAATTTACTATATCAATATGTCTTCGTTATAGATTATTCATAACACTTGACCTGTAAACAGACAGGAAAAGCAACAGACAAACAAACAAAACAAAGGAAAAACAGAGCGGAGTCGTACACAAATAATTCCTTCACGTGTGAACCTAAGCTCTCACGGAATCGACCGAAGTCTTCCGAAGGGGAATTAGCGATGGCATCCGGCCATTTTTTTTTGTCTAAGACTGTACAGCAGCTCTAACGGACGTAGACAACATTTAGCCCTACCTCTTTCTTTAAATCACAGACTGAAAATTCCAGAGCTAATATTTCCTGTGCAGTAATTGGCTTGGACTGAAGAACTTCCTACTCATTCTTTCTCAAATTAACATCTTTTGCTACATATATTTGTAAAATAGAATGATTAAACACTTAGTAATTAACAACTATAAACCATTATTCTTTTATTGTCGAAATAATCCTGTTCCAGTAAATTCACTACAATTCGGACTTTCTGTAATTGTTTAGACTGGAATCCCCCCCCCCCGATTAATCAAAACTAGTAAGATTGTACTGTAATATAAGCAGACAAGTCGGGGAGGAAATTTGAAAATACATTACTAAATGGAAGAAAAAAAAATATACAGGATGTTAATGAAAAACGTAGCATACATTTAAGGAATTGTAGAATTTCATGAGATGAACACATTTCAATAAAATTGGCAACCCATAATCTGAAGTAAGAAATGACAGAGCTACAGCCCTACGAAATATTTTATTTCTAGACTGTCAACTAACCACCCTCCACTTCATTAAGTTGGCAATACCTGTTCAGTTCAAAGGAAGATGAAATTATCGATGGTAATATTAAAATTCTCGGGGCTTACTAATTCCCATTTGTATCAGAGGGAAGCTATCGGAAATGTTGCAGCTCGCAAGTTGTACGAAGAATTAGTCTACCCTAAGATGCGACTTCTCAAGAGAGCAACATTCATAGCGTTTTCATTCATCCTCATTTTTTCAGGAAATTCCTACTTTTTCAATAAAAATCCTGTTTCCTCAAAACTTCCTATTTCTAATATCCGCGGCAGTGATTTTGATAAGCCCGTCTTTGCACTCTTTGTAATGATGTTGGCGGGGGTAACTTCGAATATCTGTTAGGATGTGATAGGCAATAAAGGTTTGCATAGCTTCACCTCCCACATAATAGCCAAATTGGCTAGTCTCTTATATGAGACAACTCATCCTGCCTAAGGTATTCCGTGGTTTTCCTAAGGCATAAGACAAATGTCGGGATGAACCCTATAAGAAATGGGCCACGGACCTATATGCCCTTCCCCATATATATTCCCCTTTTCTTGTAAACGACGTATGCCCTAGTTCAGAACCTCTAAATTGTCTATTCAATGTACGAGGTCACTCAATTAGTCGCAATTTGAAAGGACAGGAACCTCTCAAATTGCAGATTTAGAATTCACGGCGCCTCTTCCGACGGCCTTCACATGCCTTGTCATAGAACAACAGATGACAGCGTCTTGCCATCCTAACGGCAAACAACAGCCAACTCCTCCTCGCCCCGTCCCGTGATCACTTGATCAAATCTCCGTCCCCCTCACGTATGTGCTACCTAAGAGGTTACGTCCGATTTCGGCATCCCCTTCAAAATTTTCTAGAGCTCCTTCAGTGGAACAGCGTAATCCGGAGTGAGACTAGTGGCCAACAGGCTTGGAGCTCACATATTTAGTTCTGTACAGCCCCGAACCCCTTGCAAGGACGCGTTTTGCGTACCTTTTAAATTTGTCCTCCTAATTCTCTTTCGATTTTTCTATATATATATATATATATATATATATATATATATATATATATATATATATAAAATTTGAACTGGTAATGGAAATTACGGGAAAACGGCTGAACGGATTTTAAGAAATGACCCCTCATTTTGAAGCTTAGAACTCAAAGTTTTTCAGAAAAATAGTAGTTTTCAGTGAAATGTCAATTTTCCAACATAATTTTCCTATTTTCCAAAATCCATCTGTCGTCAGTTTTGAGAACTAGCTAATTGCATTTCAGAATAAAACAAAACACATACTACAGTAAACAATATTACACGAAGACCATGATCTGCAAGAATGCTGACATATTTAGAGCTCAAATTAAATTGGTTATTAAAAACTTAACTTACTAAAAATAATTTACAGGTTCGAGTCTGTGGTGTGTAATTTTCTGGGTACAGCTGTGTATTGCATATTAAAAACTACAAAATTTGAGGTGGTTTGATGACATTATTACCAATAGAAACGAAATATTATTGTAGTTAATGCCATGATGTGACCATTTTTCATTAATTATATATATTAATGCTATATTGATGATATGAAAGTGAAACATTTTGGGGTTATATAAGTAGATGTAGAGAATAACTTAAATTAGATTTTTATTTCTATATTTTACTGAGTGGCGGCTATATAGTATATATAGTATATGTTACTGAAAGCTATAAAACTTACGTAAGATAATAATAACTTATTATTAAAAATCAAATGTTTTTATTGTTATTAATCAAGTGGGGTTGGGTCTTTTTCATATATTTAATGGCGGTGTGGTGTAGATATTTATATGCGTGGTTGTCTTCAGTATTGGCTCGAGAGAGAGTATCTTTCATTATTATGGAAGCAAATAACTTTCAGAATGTCTGGTATTCTTCATTGAAAATAAATATGTAAATTTTTATTTGAACGTCTAATGAACTTACTTTGCTGCACCAGCCACTAGTAGGTACCTAAATTACTCTATATTTTTTTTCCATTTCCGATGCTAGGTTCGTGATAGGCAATAATTACATGACATAATAATAATAATAATAATAATAATAATAATAATAATAATAATAATAAAATAAAAAGACCAATCAAGATAGCCGACTCTCGAAAAAACGGCAGGCGTAAACGTATAAGTAAAACGATAGACAATACAGATGATTCTCTCAGTCCGTCCTAGTGAATATTTTATCTGAGTTCTCACACAAGATTGCGTCTTGCAGAACTGGCAAACTGACTGAAATTTTGTGTTCGGCCAATTCGTTAATTTGTATACTACCCGTAATGGTTGGTACATACATGCAATATGCTTCCGTAAATGGAGCCAAATTGCAAGCCTGGCCACGTCTCCTGCTCTAACACAATTTCAATACATAACTGCAGTCTCTCTCTGTCCCAATTTGCTGGTCATAGTGATTAATTAGCATCGCTGCCAGCAGCACAGAGCTCTGTCCTAATTTAAAGGATGAGACCTTGCTAGCTGCAGATACAGTCCTACTAACTTACCGACATTTCATCGTAATGAAGTTCTTATACTACTAAAGGATTGAGTGTTCCTACAGTTAGAGATGTGATTTTACTGTGACTATTACACTCTTACTACGTCATACTACTTTTGACCAATAAAACGGTACGAAAGGACGTATTTCAACCAATCATGGCTGCTTATCGCACAATTTTATCGCGTCCCTAGCATTTGTTTAATTTTATCGCGTCCCTAGCATTTGTTTCTTTGTTTGCCAACATTTGAAACTGCGCTGGTCTGGACGTCAATATATATATATATATATATATATATATATATATATATATATATATAATTACAAACCACTCCAGGCGATGCACAGCAGTTTCAAATATGACTCGCATTGGCATTCAAGAACAAGAATTAATAAAAATCGCTGATCATACCTATGCATCTTCTGAAATCCGATTTACAAATAAATGAAGAGCACCCTTCGGAAATCCTGAATAAATTGAATACACCATGTAGGCTTAAATCAACGAGTTCCACTTCTATTACGCACACGTCCAATATAACATCAATTGAACCACCAACCACATTCAAATTTGAAAATTGTACATTCAATAATTATTCCTTTTAAAATTATTCGTTCGGAAATTCCGAATAAGTTGAATACACCATGTAGGCCTAAATCAACGAGTTCCACTTCTATTACGCACACGTCCAATATAACATCAATTGAACAACCAATCATATTCAAATTTGAAAATTGTACATTCAATAATTATTCCTTTTAAAATTATTCATTCGGAAATTCCGAATAAGTTGAATACACGATGTAGGCCTAAATCAACGAGTTCCACTTCTATTACGCACACGTCCAATATAACATCAATTGAACCACCAATCATATTCAAATTTGAAAATTGTACATTCAATAATTATTCCTTTTAAAATTATTCATTCGGAAATTGCTAATAAGTTGAATACACGATGTAGGCCTAAATCAACGAGTTCCACTTCTATTACGCACACGTCCAATATAACATCAATTGAACCACAAACCACATTCAAATTTGAAAATTGTACATTCAATAATTATCCCTTTTAAAATTATTCATGTTTATTTTTTATGTCTTCGTCGTTAATTAAAACTTTTCTAACACTTGTGTATATTAGTTAGGTTATGTTATAGCTTCTGCTATATGATATTATGGATAGTCACGTATCAGAGATTGTTTAATATTAAGATTTATTGAAAATCATCTGTCAAGTGACATTGATTACTGGGATTCGGATAATCGAAGTGGAATGTTGCATTTTAATAAAAATGAAACTGAATCAACAAAGCCTTCTTGACTAGTAACATTGCCATCGTGTATAATAGATCGAAAACTTCTCGACGAGAAGGCATTGCTCACTACTGCCATCTAGCATGCATCTAGCGTAATATTTGTAATGTTGAGATGGTACAATAATACATTGAAGGTAGTTGTATTTTCGTAAGTCAATATTTTATTGTATTGGAGTACTCCGTTACTTATAATCTTTATATACTTTCTTCTAATCGTGTTATAGTCAATTAAATCCCACTCGAGTTTTGATTTCTCTAGATAAATCAAAACGTCTAGCGAGATTACTGTTGACTATTACACTTTTACTACGTCATACCACTTTTGATCAATAAAACGGTACGAAAGGATGTGTTTTAACAAATCATGGCTGTTTATTATCGCTACAATTTTATCACTTCCCTAGCATCTGTTTATTTTTATCACTTCCCTGGCATTTGTTTGTTTTTATCATTTCCCTAGCATTTGTTTCTTTGTTTACCAACATTTAAGAACTTCTTATTTATTTATTTATTTATTTAATTTATTTATTTATTTATTTAACCTGGTAGAGATAAGGCCATCAGGCCTTCTCTTCCCCTCTACCAGGGGATTACAACTATAATATTAAGAATACATAATTACAATTAATATTAAATTTACAAATACAATAAAAATCAAAGTACTAAAAGATTAACTGATTAATAAAAGCTAGGTAAGTTATTGTAAAAGTTAAGAAGAGAGAAGCATTTTTTTTACTGTTTAAGTAAAAATTAAACCTACTCTACGCAGTAAGAAAATGCTTAATAAGTTTGCTTTTGAACGCTACTAAATTCCGACAGTCTCTGATGTCACTGGGTAGGGTATTCCACAAGCGCGAGAGCGAGATTGTGTATGATGATGAATACGATGATGTCTTATGTGTTGGTATGGCTAGTATGCGGCTATTTTGCATGCGTGTGAAGAGATTATGATATGATGACAGGTAACTGAAACGGGAGGCAAGGTAGGTAGGTATGTGTAGAAGTGTGAAGGACTTGGAAAAGGAGAACAAGAGAATGTAAATTTCTACGTTCGCTAAGCCGTAGCCAGTTTAAAGTTTGGAAGGATGGGGTAATGTGGTCAGCGCGACGGACATCGCAGACGAAGCGAACACAAGAATTATGAACTCGTTGTAATTTTTGCGACTGGTTGACATTGAGGTCAGTCATTAGAAAATCACAATAATCGAAGTGGGGCATTACTAGTGTTTCCACTAGTATTTTCTTGAGTGATAGCGGAAGGAATTTTCGAGTGCTGTTTAAGGAATGTAGTATGGAAAGCACTTTTTTTGGTAATATGAGTTACTTGGTTATTCCAGTTTAAATACGTATCAAAGTAAACTGCAAGGTTTTTAACACAGGAAGCGAAAGGGATTATTGTGTCGTTTAACTTGACTGGAAGAGCAGGAGTAATATTGCATAATAGACTTTGATGTCCTACTAGGATTGCTTGTGATTTTCTTGCATTGAGAGTCAAACCAAACTTTCTGGCCCATGCAGATATAGATTCAAGGTCCTCGTTAAGATTTTGTATTGCGTCATTGAGTGAGTCAGGGGTTGTATGGATATAGATTTGTAAATCGTCTGCGTAGAGGTGATGCCATCCTTGTATTGAATGTATTGTCGGACCATCGGATCTGTGTCCCTTCAGCGCTGTCGTTCTTGAAAAAGTTAACGCCTGTACTCACTCCATTCCACCCGCTTTCCTCCCACCGCGTCAAACAGCAGACCACGAACCTTGCCGAATAGGGATGTTGCCAAACTTCGTCAAACGTTGTCATAAATAACTGGTCCTCTATGCTACAATATCATTTCTTTCAATCAAAATACATCTTGTATTTCTACATTTTTTAAACCTAAATCACATGTCTCGAATCACTTTCCGTAGCGTTTCCCTCCATCCTTGGAAATTATTGCTTCTCTCGCAACCTTCAGTAATTTCAATAATTTCTTCAATGTCGGAACTTCTTTCTGCAAGGTATTAAATTCTTGTATCTTTTTTTCTTAAAATATACATTGGTTCATATGATCTACAAGAATTAAAGGTTCCTTTGGTCTGTTCTTCCCTGGTGATTCTAACTTTTCACCTCCTGCACAGACTCCCTGTCTCCTGATTTTCCTTATTAGGCGCTATGTCCTGCCTATATAAATTACATAACATGTTGTAT